>NC_072731.1:121624406-121924406 GCF_026930045.1 Uloborus diversus | reverse complement strand
ATTCATTTTCATGGATGGCAGCGCTATGTGTCATTAACATTCGCTGTCCAGGAGTGTCTAGCTCACTCAAAATATTCAACCCATCAGATGGCAAGCACGTTCTATAGATCTGAATCATATTGAAAATGTTTGGGATGCTTTGGGGAGCAGTCTTGCTGCTCTACAAAGCCCTCCAATCAGCAAGAACACCCTTATCCGTGATTGACAGAAGAATGGGATAAATTACCTTAACAGGTGGTGGATAATGTTGTGTAAAGCATCACATGACGTGTGGAAGCTTGCATCGCTCTCCATGTAGCCGTATCCCTTATTAACATCTTACGCCGGAACGCTTGGGGGCGGTAATTGCTTTTTTTCACTTTTTCGTATTCAGCCCAAAATGACCGTTTCGTTCTTCGAACAGTGCCAATGCCTTCTGGATTTCAGAGAACAATAAATTATCGTCGATGGAATGTTCTAGAGTTCTGGCATTATTTTATTTCACTTGGCATCGAATTACACTTACTTTTTTACGTACTACATAGCCCATTGGATCCGTCTTTAGCAATTGTCCACCAGTGTAATATTTTCGAAGTCATTAATTTCTGAAACAACCTAAATGATTTGCCATTGACAACCCCTAACCAAACAAATATCTTTTTAGTTGATAAATTGAGTCTCCGTTCGAAAGTAATTTATTTCATTCAATAAACAAATATTCAAAACTGCTTTGTCGGTTTGCTGAAACGAATGTTATTTTAATTTTAAAGTTAATTGAAAAAAATATTAATTGAAAACCCACTCAGCATCCTGCCGCTGTTTCAACTTTGAATTAAATCAAGTCTTGGATTCAAATTATGTTTTTCGCCCTACTCGTTACGCTTTTTGTTTTTGAAAATGTAGTAGAATGGAAATGGAGAAGAAAATTGTACCCATCATATTATGCATAGTGACTTTCTAGATTAGGTAATGCGAGGCATAGCTATAAAAATAAGAAAAGGTAATTAGGATTCGGTAATAAAGATATAGTTAATATGACCGATTTGCAACCGTACACTTTTCATAAAGTCATAAAGATTATATTTACAACGTACCCGTTATGGCATTTTTTTTCCAATCATAAATGCTAGTAATTAGTCACCTGGAAATTTTTTATTTAGATGAAGTTTTGCTATTTAAGTACATCTGTATAGATGTTTTTCTTAAAAAACATAATTTCACACATTTGTTTTTCTTTTTGATTTTAATGTAAAATCTGCTTGAGTTAATCCCGGAAGGAGCGCAAAGCATACAATCCGTAACCATGACGATGAAAATTAGTCTCTCTAAATAAATATTGAAAACAACGATTTGATCAAACGAATGAATAAATAAAATAATAAAAGAATAAATAAAAATAAAATTTAAAAAAAAACGAGCTGATGTGTGCATCACATGACTTCCTTTTACTCCAATTTAATTTCATTTCCCCATTATTGGCAATTTTAATGTGATTCAATTGTTTACTCTCTAAATATCACCAACAGTGGACAAATTGAAACCAAATTTTAAAAAAAAAGAAAAAAAATTCGCCAAATTTCTCGCCCAGTTGTCGATAAAACTTGGCGTCCAAAAGACTGGCGATATACTGCCTAATGTCCGACAAATTATAACACAACTTGAGTTTACATCGAAATTAACAATGATTTCCCCCAAAAAGAGGCAAAAGACCCTCTTAGGAACACCCGAATGCAACCAAAAGGGAAGGTGCACAACTAGACTCCACTAGAAGTCTACGTACCAAATTTCAACTTTCTAGGACATACCGTTTTTGAGTTATGCGAGATGCATACTCACATACGCACATACATACGGACGTTACGAGAAAATTAGTTGTAATTAACTCGGGGGTCGTCAAAATGGATATTTCGGGTGTTTGTACGTTCCTAAGCATATATCCACGTGTGATCGGGTCGAAAAAAATACTGAACATTTATTCGGGGGTGAGAAAAATGGAAATTAAGGCTTATTTTTGAGTGAAAATTTTTTCGCGAATACAATACTTCTTTTTTGTAAAAGGAAGTAATAAACGGATAAATAAATAAATTAATGTATGAGAAAAAATTTATAAGTGAATAAAACAGTGAATGAAAAAGGAAATAGTGAAATAATGAATAAATAAGGGAATTGTTAAATGAAGGAATGTAAATGAAATAATTAAAAGGAATACGTAAGTGATTAGTGATTTGATAAAAAGATTGAATAAGTAAATGAAATGAACTATTTCACTTAACCCCCATCCACTTTGCCCCGCATGCACTTGACTCGCTGTCCGGAGAATTTAAAATACGAATAACCTTAATAGTAAACAAATAAACACTGTAAGCGAATATTAGCAGAACTCAATTGATATTTAAAATGCTAGTAAAAAGAACTTGATCATTTAATAATAGAGTCATTCCATGTCAAATGACCTAGGGGTCCCTACTCGACCATCTCCGATTTGAATGAAATTCTATAGAGGCGTAGAGATGCCTTTGAAATTAACCTATGCAAATTTTCAGCTTCCTAGATCCAAATCCTGAGGATCTAGGATCGCCGAAAAATGTGATCCAAGATGGCGGATTAGCTTTTTTGCCAAATTGCGAGTTTACACCAAGTTTACAGAAAATTTTATCACACTGGAAGCCTGAAATTTTAGGCGCTTAAAGTATCTTTGACCGTTATAGTATATTCAAGTACTTTTGTGAATTTGAGCGCGTTAGATTTTGTGTAGCATGTGCGTGAAGTTGCGAAAAAGCGCGATGGATTTTATTTTATTTTTTTTTTTTTTGCTGGATTTTAGGTTGTCATAAAATTTGAATATAAGTAATTCAAAAGCTCGTGTTGCGTGATTTCATTGTAAAAATGCTTGTTTTTAATAGGTTACAGTTGCAGAACTTAAATGTCAATTTTCTAAAAGATATTGTGATGCAAAGTGGCTATCAAAACCGTTCAAGTGAAAAACAGCCTATTTTCAAAGCGCTATAGCTCAAGTTTGTCACCTCGCATATTCTTTTCGTTTATACCATTAGAAAGAACACATCTTTTCCTTCCAAAATAAGTTTTTTTCTGTGATGGTGTTCTTATAACCGAGTAATTATAAAATAAATAAATAAATTAATTAATTAAATTAAAAAAAATTAAAAAAAAAGAACTTGAAATTATGTCTATTGTAACGAATTGCCATGTTTAATCTCAGATTACGAGACATTTTATAACACTGGAAGCCTGAAATTTTAGGAGCTTAATTTACTTTTGGTTTTCAATATGTTCTAGTATTTTTGGAAATTTGAGTTCATTAACTTTTGTGGGGCACGTATGCAAAGTCTTGACAAAACGCAGCAGATAAATTTTCCCCTGCATTTTAGAATGTCATAAATTCCGAACAAAAATTGTTCAAATGCCCAAACCTAGTAATCATATTGTCAATATGCATGTTTTTAATAGGTTATAGTTACAGAGCGTAAATATTGATTTTCTGAAAGATATTGGCATCCAAAGTGGCTATCAAAATAGTTCACATGAAAAATAGCCTGTTTTTAATGCCCTGTAGCCTGTAGCTCAAGTTTGTCACCTTGTATCTTCTTTTCGTTGGTACCATGAGAAAGAACTTATTTTTTTCCTATAAAAATAGTTTTTCTTTTCGATTGTGTTTCTTTCAGATAAGCGTGAAAAAATGGGCCTGAAATACCACTCGTCGTTAGCGAGAAAATCTCCTTCTACAATAAATAAAGAATGTTGAATACCGTGACAACCGACTTATAGGGATTTTGCAACTGTTATAAGTTGGAAATATTTTTTTTTTATTAATCATTCAAAAAGATGCTTTGCCAATGAAATATGATTTAAAAAAAAAAGAAAGAAAATTATCTTGTTCTCTCTCATGTATCAGTCTGCTTCCTGAACAAAATACTTTTCTGATTCTAACATATTCAATTCGCAAAAGAACTTTTTAAATGATTAATAAAAAACTATTTCTGACTTAACAGTTTGCAAAATCCCTATAAGTCGGTTGTCACGGCATTCACCATTCTTTATTAATTGTAGAAGGAGATTTTCTCACTAACGTCAAATAGTATTTCAGGCCCATTTTTTCACGCCTATCTGAAAGAACACAATCGAAAAGAAAAACTAAAAAATATGTTCTTTCTCATGGTACCAACGAAAAGAAGATACAAGGTGACAAACTTGAGCTGCAGGCTACAGGGCATTAAAAACAGGCTATTTTTCATGTGAACTATTTTGATAGCCACTTTGGATGTCAATATCTTTTAGAAAATCAATATTTACGCTCTGTAACTATAACCCATTAAAAACTTGCATATTGACAATAGAATTACAAGGTTTGAGCATTTGAATAATTTTTGTTCAAAATTTATGACATTCTAAAATCCGGGAAAAAGTTTCGCTGCTGCGTTTTGTCAAGACTTCGCATACGTGCTACACAAAAGTTAATAAACTCAAATTCTCAAAATAGTAAATATTTCACTATTTCACATTACGCCACAATTCCCTACTATAAAATATATCAATATGAAAACTAAAAATAATACTTATATTATAATCTATTAATAATTAATTGATAATTTAAATACAAAACTTAATAAATTTATTTTCTATTTTAAATCCTTTTTATTGCTATTATATATGGCAAGTTTATTTGGTATTCTTGATTTCAGACTGATACTCCTGCAGTGAATGAACAGCTCGTAATTTCCTTTAAAAAATAAGGTTTCACAAGTTTTTCTTTGATGAATTAGCAACAGTAACTTCGTTATGTTCCATTCAATTACAAAAACGAACAGAAAACTCGTTTGGGGAGGTTCGTTTCCTCAGTTGCTTCACTTTTTTCCATTTACACCCTCCACCCACCTAAAAGCCAGAAGCAGACCGCGTTCACATACTTACATGTATCTTCATCAAAATCAATTTACTAATTAATTTTTATAAGTTTGAGATATGTCATTGAAGTCTCTTTATTCCAGGTGAGAATATTCCAGGAAATGACCACCCTAGTAGTTGTTTGAAGATTCTAAACGGCAATCGAAAAAAAGTGAAAGGACTTTATGGGCAGAAAGTGTTCCCTCTGGTACTGTTTTGTGGAAGAATACCCGTCCCCGAAGTTCTCTTGAAGGTTTTAGAATCAAACCATAGGGATGGTTTGATTCTAAAACCAGTTTATGTCCAGTGGAAAGTTTAAAGAAAGGAAAAACTAAGCTTAACTTGGGGCGGACCTATTATCATTATAAATAACACCTTCTTTTCCTGGACACGCTCAATAAATAACCGGCAAACTCAAAATAGCTAATATCGATGGCAAGCTTTAAATAATTAGCACAGGAAGTCACGACGGGAAAAAATTCCAAATGATGTATCTTTTCGTCACAGACATTGATGAAGGAGCTGTAAAACTCTGTCACCTGTGGCTAACTTTCCGACAAATCGATCAGGTAGCTTTTCAATCAAACTTTTGGCTTCGTCCAAACCCTAATATGTATAATAAGTTGGCGAAAGAGAAAATTAAACTGTTTTTCTTGTTTTATGGCTTGTCAGTTGGCGTTTATTGATTACAGAATGCAAGCAATTCTACCAACTAGTTCAATAGAAAGCGTATTCATTATTTCAGGTAATAAAAACTGAAATAGAAAGACGTTTAAAAAGTGTTTTTGTTGACTTTTTTTTTTTCATTCTGAATCTTCCCAAACTGATTCTACTCCATTCCGAAGGATGAAATTCTCCTACCCTTCTTTATATAAGAGAGGGGAGGGGAAAAAACAAAATTCTGTAAAGACAGAAGTAATAGCGCGGAAAAGTTACATTTTGCATCAATGTTTTGTAATATACGAGGATTTTAAAAGCGAACAATAACTTTATTTCATAGTAAGGTAGGGAAAAAACAACTTACAACTTTTAAAGAAAAAATTCTTAAATTTCAGTTCATGAAAACTTGTTCTGTATTTTCCGAGACGTAATTGGGTTGCGTCCCATTTTTCAAAGACATTTTCTTTTTCTTTTTTTCTGAAAGAGCATGGTCGAGAACATGGGGTGAGTTCCTTTTTTTTTCTTCTTAATTTTGACTCATTTTCCCTCTTAAATAAAAGTATTTAAATACGTTCAGTCATTTTCATTTTCGCTGCTGACGTCACAAGTGAACAAGTCGCTAGGGTTACCAGAATCAAGTTTTAAGGACTTTGTCAAATTTTGGCAAATGAATATTTTATTTAACTAAGAACTAACAATTCTCTTTCCGCTAACAATTGTTTGCAGTGAAAAACCACCAAAAACGTGATGTAAATTCCAGAAAAATTACCACGCGCATCAATTCAAGATGACTTTCTTCACTTGTGATGTCATGCGATGAAACATTTTGTTTCAGAAATCTGACAAAATAAAAAATTGAATGTTGGAAAATTAAAATTATTTTCTGGCTCAATGTTTTTTTTTTTTCTTATTTTATTAAATTCTATGATTAAAAGTAGTTCGCTTGACAAAAGGGAACATGTCGATATACATTTTCCGATTGATCAGATGTTCGTTTATCTTGCAGATTATTTTTTACATTTTATTCTTCGTTGCAAACTGTGAAAAAAAAAAAAAAAAAAAAAAAAAAAAAAAAAAAAACCGCTACTGGGCCCTTCCGTAACGAATTCAATAATTATGACCTTGGTAATTCTCATAGTTGAGATTTGATATCCTTTTTACTTATTTAAGCAAATTGTCTTGAACAGCTCCAATTTCCACAAAACCGACCCAATTTTCCCTCTTCTCCTCTGAAACGGAAACCCGATTCTACAGGATACAATACACCTGTTATGTTTCAGCCACTTCCGAATCATCTTTTCTGTCTTCGATTTCCTGATCTGCTCACCATAAGGTAGCTTATCAAGGAGATATTGTTCTGTTATCTCCTTATAATTGGAAGCTATGGGGCGGTGTGATTTGGTCTGATGATTTCAATCACTTTCTAATATCCGTTATTAGTCCGGTAAGCAGTTCTTTTCAATTTCGAGTTTGTATTTCGATAGCGGCAGTGTTTTGAGTACGGGAAGTAGTAATTTTCCTAATCGGCGAGAAAGTTGAATATCAGTCGAATTTGGTTAACAACTTTTGCGTTCGTAGAACACAATAGAATACAATTAAATTTTGAGACATACAATCAGAGATTATTTTTAACCCCCGACACGCAAAGGAAGGGGGTTATAAGTTGGACGTGTCTGTGTATCTGTGTGTCTGTCTGTGACATTTTAGCGTCTAAACGGATGGACCTATTTTGAAAAAAAAAAACACTTATCGAAAAGAGAGTTGATCGAGAGTGTTCCTAGCTAGGTTGCGTCTTCGGAAGGCATAATAATGAAGATATTAATTAAAAACCTCTAAAAGATTTTCGCAATTTTTGCAGTGAAAACATACTTAAATATTTAGTTCTAAAATGAAGAGTAATTTTTTCTGGGTCTGATAGAATGTGTTTGGAACTTGCATGTTATTAGAATTCGAACTACAACGTTTTTTTTTTTTTTTTTTTAAGTAGATCTTAAACACGGCTAAGCCTTTATTCACGCGATTGGTAACCGAATTCATTGCTGGCCGACAAGAAAAGAAATTGATTTAAAATTTTTATCTGTTGCCAGTTTCTATTTGTCAACAAATAAAATACTTGTAACTGATTTTAAAATAGCTTTTAAAAAGTTTATCAATTTTTCCTCTTGATACTACATTTGCGACTCAGTCGGTTTTTTTTTTTTTTTTTAAATTTCAGTTATCTTTCTGTCTTTTCTTTTCTTCTTTTTTTTCTCTTTCCTGCCCCCCCCCCTTTTTTTCATTTGAAGACAAGAACATCTAAAGGAATCATGGGATAAAAATTGCGAAACTACAGACTGGGGATATACGCCGATAAGCAAATTGACAGCAGATTACCGACTAAGCGACAGGGCAGATTAATGATCATGAAAATTTTTACAAATGATCCATTACTTTTTATTTTAGTTATTTATTTATTTATTTTTAATATTTAAGTAAAAGTATTTTAAAGTGTATTTCCATTTCATGAAGCAAATTTTCATATTTTTTTAAATAAAATTGCATCGTGTTAACTAGGCATGAAAATTCACATAATTAGTTAGTTACCTGTATTCAGCAGATGCTTTTAAGTTAGTAACCAATTTTTTAGACATCAGTAACAAATTAATCCAAGACTTTTATTCCTTTTGAAAATCACAAGGTAACTTTAAAGCACCAAGCTAAAGACAGGTTGTAGTTGAAAGTATTTACATAAGAAGGAAAACCTAGATGATAAGTGAAGTAACGAAATAAAGTGAAAGCTTTTTTAGTGTAGGAGGAAATATATATGAAGTAGCAAAGAATAGTTTTATGTCCTGACAATCCTGAAATACTCATGTTTTTGCAGTGCAATTTCAAACTCCCAGATTTAATTATCAACAGTTCATTCAGTTTCAAGCAAATTATGCATTGTTTGTCTTTATTTTAGGCAGTAGGCTTTCATGCTACATGTTATATTTATGTTGCAGAAAATGCCATTCCTTTATTAAGAACTTGATTCATTGTGATTTCTTGTTCAAAGAATACTTAAAGATTAAAAAATTGCTAAAAAGTATTTAAAAACTGTTTTCTTCACTGATTAATCGGCAAAATTTTGCCTGTTACGGATAATCAGTAACGTTTAAACAAGTTAAATTCCTTAAAACAATAATAATAATAGTAATGACTAAATACAGTGGCTCCCAAAAGTGTTCGTACACCTACGACTTTCAATGAAATAGGCCCCTATCCATTGGTTAGAATTAATATTTCGGAATAGGTATTTAATTACAAGATCTATGATCAATTTTTAACAAAACTACCTTTTTTTTTTTTTTTTTTTTTTTTTGAAAAATATTGAAACTTTATTTTTTTAGAAATCAAAAACCAGAAAGTGCCGGAAATTTTATCTCACAAAAGTCTTCGTACACTTTAAAAAATGTCTATATATTATTGAATAATCTAACTTTTTATTAAGTTATGAATAAGTAGAAAATCATGCAGTATCAACAACACCTTTTAAACGTCTGAGAATAGATTTCATTCTTTTTTCTTTCTTTTTTTTTTTTTTTTGCGTAATTTCTAAGTAAGTGTTCAACCACTCTTCGAGTCTTACTGTTTCTAGCTCTATTTTCGTTTCAAAGTCATATTTTTGCAATCTAGCCTCCAGATATCTCTAAATATGCTACATTAGTTCAAGTCTGGAGATGGAGGGGGTATTTTCTAAACTTAAGGACAACTTTGGTGGACCTGGACGCAAACGTTGAGCACCGTGTGCTTTTTATCGTTATTTTGATAAAAAGAAAATTGTGTCCGATAACCAAATTTTTGGCTAAGAGTTTATAAATGGTTTTAAAATAATTATTGGAACAGCATGATTCATTATTTCTTTAAAAAATTCCAAACTACCAAGTCCTGATGCTGATATGCACCCTCACACCAGAACACATTCACCGTCTTGATTAAACTGATCCAACTAAGTTCTTAAGATTAAGTTCCTAATTTTTTCTTCTATTTAAATTTATACAACAATTTAGCCAAAAATGTTGAATTCATATTTATCTCTAAGTAAGAAGTAATTACAAAACGTTTTGAGCTTATTTAACACTGATTTTGCGACGAGAAGCGTAAGCTTTCTGTTTTTCTCACGACCAAGAAAATTTCTGCTGGAAGAGGTCCCATTTAATCCAGTTAACCAGAGAACTTGGCGAACAATTTTAGGTGAAAATTAAATGTAAAATGTTTCATTTAACTCTGTAGAAACTTTTACATCACTCAAATGTGTATTTTTCATAAATGTTTTAGCTTAAAATCTCCGATCGCGCTCGGTCAACTTTGCTGGTTGACCTTTTACTGCCTTCTTTTCGGTACGATTCTTTTCTTTAAAGCACTTTACTATAATGGAATAAATTATCTAATTTAGAGACATTCCAAACCAATTTACCGCTACTGTGAGAAAAAAAATTGAAATTTTGAATGGTGTTTGTTGTTTTTTTACGAATACCAGACATTTCAAAGTAATAAGCACAATATTAAGGAATAAATAAGCAAAAAATTAAAGCCAAATGACTTTTAAGGGTCAACACAATGCAAAAGTAATAAAAAAAACGACATATGATAATTTCAATCGTGAATTTATTCGAAAATATTTGAGTGTACGATGATTTTCGTGGTGTGTTATTTCTCTGTCTTTTCGTTTTTTAATCCATTTCAAAAAGAAGATTCATCAATATTTAAAAAAAAAACTACTGGGTTGTATTTAGAATGACATAGGAATGATGTGAAAAAATATTGGACGTCATATTCGAATTCAGTTTCGCGTTATTTTGGTTTTAATAACAAATTTCAAAGTGTGCGAACACTTTTGGAACCACTGTAGTGCATTTTAAAAAATGAATTCTGCATTTCTGCAGATATATTGAAGCAGTTAAAAATAGACGACAATCACTCGGTCTTTTTTTTTTTTTTTTGAGGGGAGGGGTGGGGGGTCTGGAGACATTCTATGGGTAGTTTGGGGTCGCTGCACATTTTTTGCAGGGAAGTCCCAAATTTATAGAACAGGGCCTGCTGCTATTATAACTATCGGAGCACGATCGGGACAGCTCATTTCTATAAAATAAGATGACATTCCGAATGTCTTCTTGGATTGACAACACATTGACATCCTAATATCTCATTAATATCCTCTAAATTAGCTAAGACTGAAAATCATCTCAAACATAACTTTTTAATATTTTAAGCTGATTTCTAGAAACAAAAGATGCCTCGCTCTTTAAATGAAATAGATACGTAAAAAATAAATAAATGAACAAATAAAGTAGTAGCACTTTTTAAGCACTTTTATTATACTTGGCCTGATTGTCATGGAAAAATCTGAGGCCTGCTTTTGCTTATATCTCAATAAGTACACCACTTACAGACTTCGAGATTTCACTAAATGATTTGCTTAATCTTAAGGTACAACTTAACGCTGTAAAATTAAAACTCTAAAATAAAATTATTTTTTCAGTTTGGATGGAAAACAGCAAATTTCATGTAATTTCACCATTAAATGTTTGAATATAAAACCCATTGTTATAAATTGTGTTGCCTTGCAACAGTAATGTTAATAGTAGTCATAATGAAAATTTTGAATCTCAAGGCTTCTTTGGAGCAAGCATAAAATTTATTCAATATCATTGCTTTCTTAGGATTTTTATCCTCATCTATGCCAATAATCGATAACGGAGCTTAGTAAAAAGACATATTAAGATCTTTATCGCGAGTAACTTGTATGCTGTGAAACATAAATTAGTTTGTTCTAATTTAGCACACAAATAAATCTTAAAGGGGAACAAGGATAACTTTTTAGGGCCAGTTGCTTTAATTTTAGACGCGTATAATAGGATTCGTTTTCTTTTAAGATGGAGCATTTACATGAAAAATAAGGTGTAATTTCGTGATGGTAACATTATTCTATTTCTGAAATACATTTACACTAAAAAGAATAAAATAACAGAATTTTTTTTAAAAATAGTAAGCACTTTTCAAAATGCACTCAAAAGAATAAGATAACTTTTCTGGGTCAGAAAGGACAGTTTCAGTATCCCTGTAGTTTTCAATTATTTCAAGAAAATGACACCACAAACGAAGAAAAGTGCGGCACAGGTCATTTCAAACCAAACTTTCCCGTTAAGAAAAATATGCATGTTTCAACACTCCAATTTATGATTGAAAGCTAAATAACAAGAAATTATCTTCATGACTTGAGCCGCACTTTTCTTCGTTTGTGGTGTCATTTTATTGGAAGAATTGAAAACTACAGGAATACTGAAACTGTCCTTTCTGACTCAGAAAAGTTATTTTATCCTTTTGAGTGCACTTTGAAAAGTGATTAGTATTTTATTTTTCTTTTTAATTCTGTTATTCAACAATGCATCTAATACTTTTCCATAAAAAAATCTTTAATCGCTTACAAAAAGAATAAAAAATGATAAGCGCATCAAAATGAATACATTAAAAAAAAAATCAATAGTAAAGCAGAGTCCTAATGGGTGAAAAAAAAAGCTCCTCGTATTTTATTTTTCCCCTGTTGCCAAAAATCTTTTCAAAAAAATAGTAAATACACTTTATAAAATGAATAAGAAATAACAACATTACACTTAAATAAGTAATATTTATCATCATCAAAAAAAGAAAAAGTCTGCAGAGCTCTTTCTGTTAAAACAGAAAAGACTCCGAATTTCCCTTTATTTCTCGGAAACAGAAATAGAATAAATAAATTAAATATTTTGGAAGAAAATAAACAAATCATATATCAACCACCATTATTTCACAGTAAAATCTAGGGCTGCGGAGTCGTGGACTGGGTGGTCGGACTAAATTTGAGGTATAAAGGAGTTGGAGTTGGGAGACAGGTTTATAACTCAAAAGAGTCGGGGTTCGTTATTTTCCCTCCAAGTCCGCAACTTTGCCAGTGCTTCCGGAGTAAGAGTCGGGCTGATTTTGAGATAAAAGAGTCGGCGTCGGAGTTAGAAATGAAGCATCTAAAGCTCCCGAAGTAGGAGGAAGAATTTTCGAGGTCATTAATATGGAATAGATAGAACTAAATAAATAGTAATATCTAACATATAAGATGATCTGTTATACTCAATAAGACGAGGATCTAAAACAGAACCTACCTTGTTTCTTACCTTTTAGTGTTTTTTTTTTTTTTTTCAGTAGTCGGGTCATAATGTTTTAAACGTTTTTCTTTTTTTACCTAACATTTTAAGCTGATTTCTAAACAAAATCTGTTGAAATAGATACGTAAAAAATAAACAACCGAACAAATATAGTAGTACGGCAATTCCACGAAAAGTGGTCCCTACATACCAAAAAAAAATTTTCACAAGAAATAGAAACAAACCTTATATTTTGACAAAAAAAAATCTATACTTTTCAATTCTAGCATCAATTTTGAGTTTAAAATATTTTTATATCAGATTTTTACCTCATTTAATAATATTTATACGATGTTATAAAAAAAAAACGCATTTTTAGTGAAATAAATGTAAGAGCCAATTTTATACTTAATCATTCATTTTTTGGAGAAAAATTTATCAAATATCATCAACACAGATGCTTTACTATAATTATGCCTCAATTTTTTTAATAAAGACTTTTCATAAGTTTTTAACCCTCCAAAATCTGCAGGTCACTTTTTATTGATCCCTTACGTAACGCAAAAGGAACAAAGTTTTCCTCCAAGGTCAAATTGGAGGACTAGAAGAAAAATATCTCATATCATAAATTAACTTGATACATAATAGCTGTAACCAGACTTTCACCTTCAAACATTCGGCAGAAAATTTTTAGCGAGGCTTTTTGAAAGATGTCACACACTTAACGCTCCTGAATAGTTTTCATTATAAAACCATTTTTACGTACCACTTTTATGGAAAAAAGTACTTTACATAATTCAACTAAAATATTTTGTGCTGGCACCGAAACCAAGACTCAATGAGAGTTAAAAGTAATCAAGAATAATAATAATTAATAAATAAATAAGTAAGTAAGACTTGTTTATTTCATGCCCAAAGAACAATTTAAACTAAGTGTATTCGCAATCTACATACATAAAGATAAAAAGTACAATGCTCTATATTTACCTTAAATTGCGGTAATATTTTTTGATAATTTTTGGTTTTTGAGAAGAGAAGTGAATAAATTCTACAGATGATTTAAAACATTCTAAATAGTTTTAAACCACATAAGTAGGGTAGACCGGGGCACGTTTACGCAGTGCCCTCTTTTCAAAACGAATTATAACTGGAGATCCAACAGTCATAACAAATTGATGCTACTCCCTAACAAATCTTCTCATATGTTTTTGATCATCTGTCGAGCTTCGTTTCTAGCATGCAGAAAGAAAAATCTGATTTTTACCAAGTTGAGTAAATTTTGTGTTGAACGTTTTGAAGCTTATTGTGAAAGATAGTTCTTAGTTAAGAAAAAACAAAGATATAAAAAGTAGCAGAATTTTATCCTTTTTTGAGAATGGTATTTGTATGAACTGAAATGTTATTAAACTTTTTTGAACATTAAAAATATGTCCAAACTTGGTGACTGGGCAAGTTTATGCGTTGAACGTCGGAGCACCTTTACGATCATTCTGACTGTGTCTTACTGAAACGAGCCCCTGACACTTTTTTCGCTTCAAACTGTCTCAAACATTTTTAGTATTTTCCGGCGATTTAGTTTTGAAAATTACCATTTAATTTTTAATGAAGTTACACATTCGGATCTTATAGCTTACAATCATATAGTTCTGTCTTCATGCCCCTTCAGCTTCAACTTTATACACTGTTTAGTCTGTAATAAATTTGTTTTACTTTATCGATGGTAAGACATTATGTTCAAAACACTAACAGAACTACGTTAGGTGTCAAACTAAATATGCGTAAACGTGTCCCATACGCGGAGCAAGTTTACGCAACCGACTTGGACACAAAAATATTTTTTTAACGGTTGAAAACACAAGCTGGAGCAACAAATGAATATACCAAGTTTGACTCCATTAGTTGCTTCATAAAACCGCAATGTTAAAAATTTCCTAAATTAAAACATAAAAATTAGAAAATTCATTGAAAAGAGTCCGCGTAAACGTGCCCCGATCTGTCTTAAGTGTTAGAAGTTCGTAATAGTTTAAATATAAGCTTGACATTTTTTTTCCATCGTATACAAATAAAAATTAACTTCTCTTCATTCTTTGTTTTGTGAATAAATCCTTCAAGTTTAAGTATTTACTGGCTACTTTGCCCGGCGTTGCACGGTCTATTTCGAATATGAGAGTTTTGTCAAGTGACGCATTTTTAACAATCAGGCATAAATAAAAAAGTCGTGTGTAACTTTCCGTCGATGTGTAGAAAAGAGCAATTTTATGCTTCAAAATTTCAATTCAGACGTCTTAGGCCTTTTTTTTAATTCAAAAAATGTTATCATTGTTTATAATAGGCCTAACTATCCCGTTTCACGGATTTTCTTTCAAAAAACCCCTAAGGGGAGTCGATCCCCCCATAGAGAGGCGACACCTAATGTGAATTCTTGAGCCAAATTTGGCAAAGACCCGATGCCTAAATTTGAATTAGGAGAATCCCCGCTGGGAAGGGGGTGGATTCACAGTTTCAGGGGGGGGGGGGAGAAAAATCTCCATCTGAGTTCCTGAGCACCAAAGAACCTCTGTCCGCAATTTGACTGTGATCCGACGCTAACAGTGGATTTTTACTAGAAAATCCCCCTCAACTGTGTGTGTGTGCTGCATGCGGTCACACACGTAACGCTCCGGTGTCACACACGTAACGCTAAGAAAATATTTTTTATTGCCATTGTACAAGTTGTAGAAAAAAAATATTTATGGATTACTTGCTTGGTATATTTAGTCACATGTACAAAAAACTCTGTTTCTTTACCTTTTAAAACTTTACAGGAAATTACAAAATAATATGAGGCACAGCTTATTTTTAGATTTTCCGAGTCACACACGTAAAGCTGCATTTAAAATTCTATAAAAAATTTTAGAATTATCCTAGGAAAAAAATACTGTCACCTAAAAACTCTTACATTTGTTCTGTAACTCCAATAGAAGTTGTTAAGAGACATTAAAAAAATATCGTATTGATTTTTACTGTTTTTTGGAAAGAAATGGTGCCAAAAAGTCACACACGTAACGCTGGCAGGGGCCAGAAGTATCTTTTAAACAATGCAGCTAATTAAAAATAATTGTTTTTTTCAACAAAAAAATATTTTATTATTTTCAAAAATATAAAAAAAGCAAAAATAAATAAAATAAAATAAATATAATATTGAAATAAAACAATAAAAAAAAAGTTGGTTTCTCTTTCTTTTGGGTAACAATAGGTTTAATTCAAAAAATTAACAAAAATTAAATAAGTAAAAAGCGTACTTTAGAAAATCAATAAATAATTAATAAAATGTCCTCTTAAATAAATAATTTTCTCTATAAATTAAATCGGCTGCAAGGCACTTTCTTTCTGTTAAAAAAATAAATGACTCCGAATTTCCTTTTATTTCCCGTTGTCAAAAATAAAATTAAATAATCAAAATTTTAGAATGATAATGAAAGCAAATTATCTTAACAATCATTTTTTTAAGTAAAAATCATGGCTGTGGAATCGGATTTGGACTAATTTTCGGGGAAAGGAGTCGGAGTGGGAGTCGAAGACTTTGAGGTCCCAAGTTCGTCATTTCCCCCATTGAGTCTGCTGCCAAGCCTGCGGAGCCAGAGTAGAAGACGCAAACTCGAAGTTGAACTCATTTTGAGGTACAGGAGCCAAAGTCAAAAGCCCTAAAATTCTGGAGTCGGGGGGGGGGGTCTGAGTCGGGAGTTGATCATTTTACCATTCCGCAGCTCTTGCAAAAGCATTTGAGCGGTGAATTCATTCAATTTTGATAATAACGGTTTTTTTTTTTTTTCATATTTCTTGAAACCAAAAATTGAGAATATATTCTGAATCTGCACATTTTCCCAATTTTTTGGTGGCAAAAAAAAATTTTTTTGCGTTATCGTTACAGATGAAAATTTTTTAATTGTTCACAAAATGTCCTTTATATAGCTAAATCAAAAAAATAGTTTCTATACATGTTCTTCATCTAGAGCTTTTTCTAACAATGTTTGAAGCAAATCCACCTTTTTAGGAGGGTCCACCTTCCCCCTTAATATATCTAAATTCTTTCCACCTTCTTCCTTAATATAGCTAAATGAAAAAAAAAATATTTTCTATACATGTTCTTCGTCTAGTTTTTTCCAACAAAGTTTATTTGAAGCAAATCCACCTTTAAGTTCGGGATGTATATTGACCTTAAGTTTCCCTGAAGGCGCTAATGTAAATGTTCTTTAAAATGCTCAAAACTGAACGAAAAATGGTTCAAATCAAAAGATATTTTCTATATGTTCTTTATCAAGAGCTTTATCCAACAAAGTATGCTTAAAGCAAATCTGCCTTTAAGTGCTGGATTTATTTGCCCTTAATTTTCTCTCAGGTGCTATTGTTCAGTTTGTTGAACTGTTCGAAATTGAACAAAGAACTATTCAAATTTAAAAAATATTTTTTTATAGATGTTCTTCATCAAGAGTTTTTCCAACAAATTTTGTTTGAAGCAAATCTGCGTTTACATTTGTGTGTGTGCGTGTGTGGAATCTACATTGACCTTAATTTCCCCCCATAGGAGCTAATGTTAAGATTTTTGAACTTTCAAAACTGAGCGAAAAAGTGTTCAAATCGAAAAAAACTCTTTTCCATACGTGTTCTTCATGAAGAGCTTTTTCCAACGAAGTTAGGTTTGGGTTTGGAATTTACATTTGTTTTAAATTGCCCCGCAGACGCTAATGTTGAACAGCTGAAAATTTAACGAAAAATTGTTCAATTAAAAAGTGATACGTGGGAATAAGGTTTCCTCACCAAGATCTTTCGAACAAGAAAAATGTTCGTTCAAATCGGATTATTAACTCAAAACGTATTCATGACAGAACGACAGGCACCTATTTTCAACATATCCAAACCCTACTTTCCAATTTTATTTATTTATTTATTGTTATCTATTCACTTATTTTTGAGCAATCACGATTGCTTATTGTTCTCATTTGACCGTCTTTGGTGTCCGTGCCTTTTTCCCCCCACCGTCACCTGCAGGCGCGACTCGGTCCTCCGGTAGCTGCTCCTGGTTTGTAGCGTCCATGTCCCACACGCATACACGCTCATACACATACGCATTCACACACATACACACATGCGCCTTTTCACACATGCACACGCCAACGTTCATACACACAGGTCTACGCACACACAAAAGCCTACACATACACAACTAGTACACACGTCTCCGTTCAAGAGGAGAGGTAGGCTTGGAGGGACAAGAGCCGTGTTCTAGAAACAAGTGAGTAGAGTAGTAACCAATGAGTACGGTCCTGTCGCAATTTGTGATTGCGAAAAACATAATTTGAATTCAAAATTTCAGAATTCAAATTATTTTTTTTTTTATTTATTTTTATATTTTCTTTTTTTGTTTTTGAGCATTCACGAACTGCTACTGTTTATTGTTTTCACTTGACCGTTGAATGACTTCCACGTCCTTTAATTTTTGGAACTGGTCATCTGCGTGCAACACCGTCGACTGACCCCTGCAGGTGCTGCTTCTCTAGTGCTGGTTCTCGACCAGCAGCACTGTCCACTGGAATCCGCTCCTCCTGTGCGGTTGCATCCATATCCGCCCTCCCTACACGCCCACTCACACACGCCTGAAGACACACGTACATGCCTAAATACACATATACCTGCTCACGGCACACAGATACATGAGCACGCCTAAACACACATGCGCCTGCACATTGCATACCTACGCAGACACACATGCGCGCCGGCATGCACACATACATACACATGTGATTACGAAAAACATGATTTGAATTTGATATCTTTTTTTTTTTACGATATTTTTATGATGCATTAAGCCTTTTTTCAGGCTTCTCCCCCCTCTTTACTTTTACGTTACAGTGGAAGAAAAAAGAAAGTTGTGAATATAGTTAGTTTCTTGTTTTTGATTTTCGCATGCTTAAAAACAAATAAATAATAACCCATAGACTGAAAAAATTAATTTTAAATTATTGTTTTCTGGAAAATGGCTCAAAAATGAGCATTTGCGATTCCTCTGCAGCTTTAAAGCAGTGCTATCCAACTCTTTTTTACCCGAGTGCCGCACCTCGTAAGACAACTCTCGCTGAACAGAAAGCATATAAAATATTTATTTGATCGTTTTCCCCAGATAAAATGGTAAAGCACGAAAAGAAAAGCAAATTACAAACCCAGAATAGTTGTTATCATAACTATACTTATTTTATCAATACTAAGTTTCCATCTGTCTTAGAAACACATTTTTGACCATTTGGCTCCAAATTTGCAGCAATCATTAATACAAAATGAAGATGGTTGATTGATTTCGAAGTTTCCAAAACATTGTTTTCAATTCGTAATTTTTAACAAAACAAGGGACCACATGGATCAGTTTCGTAGGCCATATGTAGCCAGCGGGTCGTAGGTAGGACACCCCTGCTTTAAATCAAATCAGTATTCACTGGAAAGGAGATGAATCACATACCACTGACCGCGCAACAAAATTGGCAACACATTTAAGCGAGAAAATAATTATCGTTGTGGAAGATATCTTTTCCGCAATCGATTAACTCATAATGGATTCTTGGATTTTCTTCGTTCGGTTTACCACCCTTCTTCCTTGTTGACACTCAGGCGCCATCTATTCCAGAGAAATCAGATCCACTTATCTGAGTTCAATTTCCCTTTCACTCAGTCCCTTAAAGGTTCTGATTTATTATAACTACAATTTCCCATTATTCGTTTGCTTTCAACCAGTGGTCGGAAGTAGCGAGGCTATTGTAATAACTATATTTTTTATTAGTTTGTAGTGTAGTGCACTACGTTTTTCAAAAAGTAGAGTAGCGAGTAGTTCGAAACAGAAAAAAAATAGTAATTTGTAGCGATTTCTGGAAACTGCTTTCAAATTATGTTTAAAAAAAATATATATCTGTGGTGTAAGATAGGGGAGGGGATGGTACTCACGTCCGCACCTCCCAGCTTGATGCTCAAAATTAATTAATTAGATCATCCAAAATATAAATTCCAATAAAATTAATTCCTGTCTAGAAAATTAAAACTTTTCTCATCTGTTTAAAATGTGTTTATCTCATCCAATCAATTTTATTCATATGTACGTCGATGTAGAATTTAAATGAAATTATGACTGCTTCTGTTTACATATTTCAAGTAGCAGAATAGTAAAAATTTCAATCTTTCAACTTTTTATTCCTTTTTTGCAGCGAATATTGGCAAAAATGGTTTTGAAAGGGAAAGAAAGAAAGAATAGCTAATTCTTAGTAATATTCCAAGTTTAAGCAAGCTAAATTATTAATCTGATCAACTTTTTCAATTTTTTCGTGCAATATTCAAACGGTGTGCGTATGCTTTTATTTATTTTTTAAAAAGTAGCGAAGTAGCGACTACGTTTCAAAAGTAGTTTGTAGTAGCTACATTTTTAAGAAAGTAATTTTAGTTGTAGTTAACTAAATCTGTAATAAAGTAGTTGCAGTTGTAGATAGCTAAATTTGTAATAAAGTTGTTGTAGTTGTAGTTTCCTACAAAAAAAAAAAAACATGTAGTTTTTTTTAAACCAGTGCTTTTGACCAATGTCAGAGATAAACACAACTAACTGCTTAAATGTAATTTACTTAAAAATAGGCCTCTTTCGAGTTTTTTGTTTAACGATTTTGATGGTCATATATTCTATTTAGTGAAACTTTTATGTCAACAGAGGTGCCCCGAACTTAACTTTTTGGGAGGGCAGAAGTTCTCAATTAACCGAATGATGATAATTTTGCCGGATAGAGCTTCAAATTTTACCGAGTAGAAATCCAAATTTTGCCGAGTAGACCTTGAAATTTTGCTGAATAAAACTCCAAATTTGGAAGAATGATGATAATTTTGCCAAGTAGAACTCCATATTTGCTGAATGAGAAACTTTTGGATGGTCACACACCTCCCATCATCGAGATCACCTTTTGTTTAATCAATGTTTGAGTGATCGTGTAAAAGTTTCTTAAAAAGGGAGTAATTATTGTTTAAAATATAGACAAAGAATGTTTTATTTACCTCTTACTACATATTGACTTACACATGCTGAGGAAGGAGCGGAGGGGGGGTTGCTACATCATTGCTTTTTTAAACAACTAAAATATAGAGATTTAGACAAAATGTTCGTTTGCCGAAACTAAAAGTGTTCTAAAAATGCGTTTTTAGAACTTCAATTTCGTATAATCTCAGAGAAATATTTCAAAACTCTTCCCCTTAACAACATCGGATGTCACCTGAAATTGCATTTTATGTATAATTTTGGCGAGATTTTAGTCTCGGAAAGTATCACCGCACTTGGAGACAATTTCAGTTTTAATTAAACGACGGGATAATTCGTTGGAATCTGAAATAATATATTTAAAGCAACTACCTGTGTGCCTTAAGAATTTTTTAACACTATGTGGAGTCTCCCACAGCAATTCAATAACGATTACCTGCCTACAGTAATATTCTGCCTTCTACAGTTTTCTAATATGAGCTCAAGGAGGATTTTAACCGTTTCGTAATCGAATGACTTCAAAGGTTATTTATGAGAACGGGAAAAGATCCTTTTCTGAACTTGAAGTCACGAAATTTATTAATTTAATTATTATGATAAAAAAAATTAACTAAGCAGTTAAAAGAGCAACTCGAGTAGGTTATTGACACCATAAAATGATGAAAATTAATTTGTTGAGTCTAGAAATAAAATGATGATTCCAGCACAGTAATATCCTTCAAGAAGCTCAAAGGTAAATTTCCTCGACCTATATCATTGAAATGCAGATTAAAGCTTAAGTAATTTCGCAAATTTAACTCCCAGATAGGAGTTAAAAAGAGTAGAGTTATAATTATGAATTTCAAGTCTGAATATCAATTAAACTACTCATCACCATGCTCAAAACATATGTGAAATTTAATGTTCATAAGAGTACGATGAGATTTAAATTGTACCGAGAAAAGATGATTTTTTCCATTAATATCTCGAATCATTTATGCTTTTGTCATGTGAAACTTGACAATATGAGATTTAGAATTTCAAATAGCACAACTTTCTTCTCGTCATCGGAGCCATTACCAGAAAGCCACTATCCGAAATTGTCAATTACATTTGAAATTAAATGAAGGGCATTCGAAAGCAGTCCCTTGTTCTCTTATTTATTTATTTATTCATTTATTTATTTATTTTAATTTTTATTTTTATAATGAATGTTTCATCGGTTTGTGCGTGTTCTTTTTTAAGCAAGTAGCTCATACAGATCCACATGGGACATTTTTATTTATTTATTTGTGTAGATGTCCCCAGCACTGAATTTGTAAAAACAGCTATTTATGGCTTCTTTTGATGTGAACTCATTATTTACGAACGTTCCGGTCGACGGTTCATTGTTATGCCTTCAGAGTAGACTGTCTGAATTTCAATTTACCTCTAAGGAAATTGACGATTTAGTTTTCCTTACTCATACTTGTCTAAAGCAATGTTCCTTTGTTTTTTATGGTAAATTTTATACTATGTCGGATGGTTTGGCAATGGGAAACCCACTTAGCCCCATCCTTAGTGATATTTACATGCATTACTTTGAGGTCAAGTTGTTTCAGAAACTACAGTTTCAGTTCTATGTTCGCTATGTTGATGACTGTTTTGTTCTTATGAATCACGATCAACAAAGTATTGATGATGCTTTATCTATTTTAAATTCCATTGATCCTCATATTCAATTCTCTTGTGAAAAAGAACAGAATAATTGCCTTCAATTTCTGGATGTTCTCGTTTCTCGAACTGAGTCCGGTTTTGAAACTACGGTTTATCGCAAACCTTTTGCTGTTTCCTTACCCCCACATAGATTATCATCTCACCCTCCTAATAAAAAATATTCAGCTTTCAACACATTTGTTTATCGTGCAATGAATATTTGTTCTTCACCTGAGCTTCTTAATGCGGAACTTAACTATTTAAGAGCTGTGGTTGTTGATAGAGACTATTCGTCCACCTTAGTTGATTCCATTTATAAAAAACTTTGCAAAAAATCTCAAAATATTGTTTTTAATAGAACTTTTAACACTAAGAATTTAGCTGTTCTACCTTTCTTCCCTGGTATTAGTTTTCAGGTTGCTAAGATTCTGAAGCGATTCCAATTCCAAGTGGTATTTTCTCCTATTAATAAACTTTCTTTCTCTTCTCTTAAAGATTCTATTCATCCTCTTAATTGTCGTGGGATCTATAAAATTGTTTGCAATTGCGGACTCGGATACATCGGACAGACCCGCCGTTCTTTTAAATTTCGGTTAAAAGAACATCAAAGCTATGTGAGAAAACAATAGCTGAATAAATCCAGTATTGCTCAACATTGTTGGGAATCGAATCACTCTTTTGATTTTAACTCTTATCAAATTATCCAAAAATGCCCCAATTCGTTGGATCTTGATTTTTGGGAATCTTTCCACATCCTGAGGAACCGTTCTAATTTAGTTAACGATCTTACTGCAATTCCCTATTTTTCTTCTGTGTGGACTCCTTTGTTAAAATTGGTTTAGTTTTTCTATTATTTTTATGTAAACGTCGTACATTTCTTACTTTTATTTTTTTTTTTCATTTTTTTCTTTCTTATTTCGTTTTATGATTAACTAATTCCAATATGTTTATCCTTCACTCTGTTTTTTCCTGCATTTCTCCATTTGATACATTGCTTCCATCTATAGTTCTTCCCGCTGTTAATTTATTGCTAATTTATTCAGAGTGGTTTCATTTTTGGACTTTTTGCATTGTTTATGGGTTTTCTTGGAAAATTTATTACTTAACGGTTTTTTCCTGATGGAATTATATAATAAATTTTGCCTCCAGGTGTCATTTTATCTTTTTTGTTTTGTTTAATGTCTATTTTTTGATATTTATACTATCTCCTGTTCCACCATGTTGCTTTTCTCGGATGACTTTTCATCTAGAAGCTCATACTTCTTTGCATTGAAAAAGGTGTTCCTTGTAACACCAAAACACGTGTCTGCAATAATTTGCAATTTTTGTGCTTTATAACGTTGGATTACTGATTATTTTAATTTTCAGCACAAAGGTATTTATTCGTTATTCAGAAATTGGTTTCTGAAAAACAGTCTCCCCCCACATACACTTCTTTGAACAGCCCCCCCCCCTTTTTTTTTTGGTGCACCAGCTGCGTATGAGTCCTACATGTTAGAGATTTAACTATTGAAGTTTATCTGACACTGATGTGGCCTGAACAAAGTCAATTTTGACATTTTATTGTTTACACACCAGGCTCTGACCATCGCATTGGCCCACAAGGTCTGGACCTTGGTCACTAAATCTCACGGTCTTATTTTTGCCAATAAATTTACTAAAACACTATTATTATTAATATTATTATTATTATTAAATCTCATAAGCATTGTTATACGCACGCCCGACTACATCTCCTTTTCGAATGTTAATCATAAAAGTATAAATTAAGCTTGCAACTCATGCACACACAATAGCTTTGTTTCTTTTCCAAACATGAGTTTTTCCCTGCTTTCTTTCCGTAATTACGTTTTTATATATCGTCGGATAGTCTGAAGCCATCGTAACGCTCTATCAAGAAGTATTCAAAGTTTTTGCTAAGAACAGGGTGGTGAGACATACATACAAATACACAAAGTTGAGACTTCAGCAGTAATTGTTTACAAATTAGCACATCCAAGTACGAAAGTATATTTTCCTAAAATAGAAATTTCCCCGATAAAAAAAAACATTCTACTTGCAGTTCAACATTGGTGAACTTTTTAACAGCGTTGAACAATATCCGTCCCTTCTTGTTTCATTTTTAATTAATCTGAATCACTTTTCTGTGAAACTAGAAAACATTCCGTCTATGGAGTGGGAAAAAAAAGTATTATTTTTATTTTTTTTTCTTTTGGTATCTATAATTTTAGCATAAACAATGTTTAGCATATTCAGAAATGAGATAGTATTACAAATGATATATTTCTTTTTATTCTCAATTTATGTATTTTTTTATTCATTTATTTAAATTTTATTTATTTATTTGAAGAGATTTTGTATACAAAGAATGATCTCACAGTTCGTTGTGGTGACGTGGTGATTTCAAGCATTTGACCGATAAGAGTGAAAAGTCAACAGTAATTCATCATATAGTGATTCTTTTGTGTGACTTTGCGTGATCTATGATTTTGAGAATTGAAGCCTTTGCCATCGATCCATCTTATAGTGACGTATTTCCCAACTGAACAAACAACTGAGGTTGTAACTCAATCATTCCATGAAAGAGAGGAAAAAATTCATGTTATGTGAACCAGATATTTGACTGAAGTATTGAAAAACTGAAATACATTGGAGTAAATCTCTATATACTTTTCAAATTTTTGAAATTGCAGTGCAGAAATCGTCAAATATTGGGCAATGATCACATTTAGGTATAGGGGAAGAGAGGGTGCAATAAGTCACGAAAATTTAATCACATTTTTGTGTGATTAAACAAACACAAAAATCAGCATCTTCAAATGGTACAATATTTGTCTTTGTAATACAGTAAAACCTGTAAAGTTGACCACCCTTGTAAGTTGACCACCTCTCTAAGTTGACCGCTATTTTCGGGAGCGGAATTAGATCTAATCCATATAATTCAACTTCTATAAGTTGACCACCTGTTAAAGTTGACCTCTAAAGTAGTGCACCGCAAGTAGCGAAGTTACATAGGTTTCACTGTATTATAAAAGTAGATCTAGGAAAAACTACGAGTTCCAGTAAACGAAGAAATAAGTAAAAACTAAATACGATTTTGTCTCACTGTTTCCCCAGTAAGTAGGAACAGTGAGTCACATGATTTTTGAATTAGCAAACTATGAAAGATCTAAATTAACCAAGAAAAATGAGAATGATTGTTGTCGTCTGGTTTTGGTATGAGCTACTGCCTTTGCGTTAGATAAGGATGGAATGCTTTTTACTGTTACCTTACTATATTGCAAGTATATCAACTTCTTTCCTATCTGTTTCAGAAAACTTCTAAAATAGCTTATCTAACTAACTTTTTTCTAGGCACGTTGAAATTTTGACATGTGGATAAATATTACTGCATTAAGCATATTGCAATGAGATAATTTTTAAAAAAACTAAACATAAAATGCACAAAAGAGAAATATTTATGTGATATTATATAGCTATAGCATCCTTGTTTTGTTGGCGCAATGCTTTCGAACTTATTTTATTATTATACGTGCATTAGCAGGCTGGGTGAAGTTAAATTTTATTCAATGCATAATCTCTTCGTTTTTATTTGAGGTTTATCCCCAGTTTCGCTGATATTTCAAATTTCCTCCTCCATTTAATACATAAAAAAGTATGATTGAAACTGAAAAACAGGGTGGGACGGGAGGGATTTTGTGTCTGCGAAACTGATGGGTCACTTATTTGAAAAGTACAGTAAATAATATCAAGATTTGTGTCTTTATAAAACTATTTGCGAAGTTGGTATAGAAGCAATATTATTAATCCCTTTCAGGAATACTGTAGTAAATCTAGGTTTCGTACACAAGAGTTTCATTTAAAAATTATTGTACAGGTTAGATTTAATTGTTATCGAAATAATTATATATATATATATATATATATATATATATATATATATATATATATATATATATATATATATATATATATATATATATATATATATATATATATATATATATATATATATATATATATATATATATATATATATATATATATATAGGCGATGGGCTGGACATATTGCTAGAAGACAAGTTAGCCGATGGATCATTAATGTGCTACACCGTTACCACGTGATGTGAAACGACCTAGAAAACTAGATAGAATGATTGAATTCGAAAATTGGGGCATCAGATGGAAATCCCAGGCAGCAGACAGAAAAATTTGGAAGCAATTGGAAAAGATCTTAATCCCCAGCAGTGGATTGACAATGGTTGAAAGTGATGATGATATATGGTAGAATCCATGGCAAATCAACCAGGATTCAAACCTTGGTAGTATTGGAATTTTTTGAATGTAACAAATGTTAAAACACATGAAAAAAATAATACTTGAATAAATTTTGATTTTGTCCAAAAAAAAAAATCCTGGGCCGAGATACAGGTCGCCAAAGATGACGACCCGGTCGTCATTTCTCACTTGCGATTTTCTACAAAATCTTAAAGTTCATTATCTCAAGAATGGTACAACATAATATTTTGTGGTTGATTTTAGTTAAAAGGTAATTTTTTTTCTGTTTTAAAAGACATGGAACATTTAGAAATATGTGTTTAAGTTTTCTTTCCACAGTCTTTTGAAAAAATATTTAAAATCCTCATTTCTTTCTTTTTTTCTCAAAAATGGCAATTTCAAAATTTTTCCTTTTTTTTTTTTACTGTTGATTTGTACCACGGAGCCCTACATTCCCTGAAAAGGAGAGCTTACACTTTTTCGTTTATTCGATTTTAGAAACATTTGAAAAAGTAAGGGGAACTCTAATATGTAAAACAGATAGGTTCTGACTGCTTAGCAGCAAGGAGCAAGAAAACACTTTAAACTTAGTGATGCAACGAAATTTTCATTTTGAGTCGCCGCTTGTAACCAGGATATTGATTTTAGTGAAGACAAGATGGCACTATATATAAAATGAATCGTTTGGCATTACGTTGAAAGGTTGCGTGCGGTGAGTTCTTGTTTTCATTTAAAAAAAATACAAATCCTGGATCAAGCGGCAACTAAAAATGAAAATGAGGCTATATGACTAAATTAAATGTGTGCTCTGCCCACTGGCTGCTGAATAAAATTTTGAATTTTCAAGTCTACCTTTACATATAGAGTTCCTGAAAAACCCTCACTTTTTCAAATGCCTCTGAAATTTGAACGAAAAAGTGGAAGCTCTCCTTTTCAGGGAATGCAGTGCTCAGTGGTCGTGATCCTTGGTGGCGTTAGGGAGCAGATTTTCGTACGGAGACTCTCTCCCGAAACTTTTTAAAATTAAAGCTCCAAAAAAATATTTTTGGAAAAAAAAAGTAGAACCAACTTTTAAACTGTCTACAAAAATAATCCTGAAAAGTTAAAAATCGTTTTATGCTTATGAACAGTAAAGTCATGTGCAATCATACTTGGTTTATATTTTTCAAAAAAAAAAAAAAAACGCTCAAATGGAAGAAACAGTTTTTTTGTTACCAAAATATGCTGTCATAAATTAAAAGTGTTATCAATGGTATTCAAAGAATAAAATTATTTTTCTCTTTTCAGAGTAATTTCGATCTGCTGTTCCGAAAAGTCGGTTTTACTTATTTATTTTTTTTTTCAAACTATTTTTATTTTATTCTTTTTAGCTTAAATGTATTTCAGAAATAGTAGGATGTTATCAACACGAAACGTCACCTTATTTTCACTTATAAATGCTCCAGATTAAAAATAAAAAAATAAAATTAAATTAAAAAAAAAACCTATATACCTGCTTGAAACGATTGGCACTAAAAATTAATCCTAATTCCTCTGTGGGATTTATTTGAGCGGTAATTTAATTAGAACCATTTAAGTATTTTCGGTTTCCCAAACTAAATTACATTTCACTACGTACAAGTTACTCGTGATAAAGATCCTAATGTCTCCTTACTTAATCCCGTACACTGTTAAAACTACAGGTTGCATTTGGCACCTTTCAAGGGTGAAAAGCTTGTTCACCAGCGGCACTTTATACGGAGCCGAAATTGCACCCTTAACACGGGCGAAAAACTTGTACCCTCAACCTAGGGCGCATCAAGGTGAAAAATGGAACCGTTTGGCAGAACATTGGCACTCTTTCTGTTTCCTGTTACTGACCTCCCCCCAGGGGCGGCATTTCAGCATTTCATTTGGGGGGTCGAGTTTCTTAAATAGGTATTACCACAGTGCGGTCCCAAACGCAAATTAGCTAACAGGAAGTAGTCATAAAATCGGTTTAATATGAATAAAAATTAGTGTTTAGAAACTTTTAAAATTTTGATTAACTTTCTAATAAGTTATCATACAAAACATCTCGATACTAAAGTTTTTATACCTTTTGGAAAAGTTTTAATGTATGATTTTTGAAATTCGGAAGAGCAGGGAATCGTGTTACTAATCAGTGCCCAGTGTCGTGCTGTTTTGCCAGAACAGCTAAATAGAAAAGATGGCGAAAAAGCTCATGCCTTTTAGCATATAGGACTTCGCTTGAATTTTTTGCCCATTATGCTTCGAAAATAGTTATCTAACCTCCTGAGACATAAAAAAAAAATCTTTCTCCACTGGCTGAGCTGATAATAATAGTTAAAAAATAATTGAAGTAACAAAGTTATGTATGAAAACATTTTTTACATCTAGCTCTTCAAAACCACCCAGGCAACTTCAAAAATTGTGAGGGGCTTAATTTTTCATCATTGAATAATCTAGTCTCATCGGCGCTCTCAGCTTCAAGGAGATGTCATCTGCCTCCAGCTGTGTTATTCACTATTCCAGAATGATGAGTCCATAACAAGGACCAAACTGCTGTCTCTGGATGTGCTAACCGGTCTGTCGGTATAGTGCTTGTAATTTTTCTTGCCTTATGCTAAAAATTGAATACTCATAATTGAAACATTTTTTTTTCGTCTTCAAAATCCAATCCAGATAATATAGAGCCAAGTATACAGAAAAATAATTATCATCAAATCTTGTGTTAATTTCATTCGAAACTGAATCTATTACTTTATACAAAATATTAAAAAATCAATGTTTGACTTGACATCATTATGTGGATTTTTTTTTTTTTTTTTTTTTTTCGCCTTTTTAAAATTGGCTCGGAGGAAGAATTTTTTTGAAAAGTTTCACGCTTGGTTGAAATATATATCTATATGTAAAATCTTATTTTCAGTTTCAATTGTCGATTGAAGTATGGTAGTATGGTGCACAGATCAATTGTTAGATTGAACTGTGACTTGAATAGTCCGAAAATTAAGGGTAGCGGATTGAAGATGTTTTGATAGAGTAAAACATTTTTCAAAAACTTTGCTCAAAGAAAATGAATAAAAAAAAAAATCCCAAAGAAATTGAATAAAAATTCTAACGTAGTCATATATGCTAAAGGGCATGAGCTTTTTCACTAATGAAATAATTGTTTCGCAATAATTCTTCCAGTCGTCGAACCGCTGCTTTGAAGTTATAGAGAAATGTATTTACGGTTTTAACTTTTGAAGACCAACTTGTGTCACTCCGAGATTGCATAATTATAGAGCCAGGTATTTGTTGATATGTTTTTTTATTCAATAATCACATGCATTTTTAATAAGATTCTATGAAAACATATAATGCATTGAGCAGCTGAAACGTGTTTCTAGCAGAAGAAAGCGATGAACACTCATTAAATAAATATACACTTAAAAAATGAGCGTAAAAGTGATTGTAAAATATCAAGGAATTTTCTTTTGAAAATCATGCAGCAACACCACTTTCACAAGCCTCTCATATTTGACATACCATCGTTACACTGGGCACACAAGTATGAAATATTTAGCCTATTTGAAGAAATGTCTTCTTTAGCTAAAATTAAACATGGTTCTCTATCAGTTTTCTATGTTCAGAAAAGGCCCGGAAAATATTTCATGAATTTCTAAGTCATCATCCCAATAACGAAAAATACTTTTTGTAGTCAAGGAATGTGTCGAGTTTCATCAAATAGCTACTGAGAACTAGCGAGACTTTTTTTTAATGAAGATGGATTTCCGACTTACATAAATTGAATTCACCTATTTTCTATCATTCTGCTCAAAAGATTTGGGAGCGCGACCGCTCCCTCTTGACCCCCCTATTTTCCGCCCCTGCCTCCCCCCCTCCGTTTGTGTGCATTTTTGGATACAATTGTGTAAATTATTATTTATTGTTTTGAGTTAAAAAAAACTACGTCTTGGCACATTTTCCACATTGAATAGCTCTGAAAATGATTAAACTTGTAATTTTAGGCATTTGATCACATTTCAACTTTTTAACATAGTTTAGAAGTGTTCATCACTTTAATTTGTCTGCTCGTGCACTAATTTCCGTACATCCACTTGAATCGCTCAGTAATTTTAATATGTTATTGACATTTACTGCAGCACGATCGTACCGAAAATGAAGAGCGTATGTATTTGTAAATCATTGACAGGAACAAACATAAGTATTAAATTATATTGCAATCATGGAAAAACAAAATCGTTTCATAAGCGTTCAAAATTTTAATCAAGACCCACATCAAGAGCCGTACGTATACATGACTCGACATTTGAATATCCGTATAGATAAATAAACACTTTTTTTTTTCAATGTGAAGTTTTTCGACAGATTAAGCCAAACAAATTCTAACCGTCTTTTCATTCTTACTAGAGTGACGAAAAAAGCTCACTCATTCGCTTCAAGCAATAACGCCGTGGAAAGCTCTAGTTAAATTAGACACGAGATAATAAATAAAAAAAAATCGAAACGGAGAAGGAATCTTTTTCAATCCGCTTTTCTTTCTTTTTTTATTCGTGCTTTTATGTTTTGTGTATACGCATAATTATTAGAGTTTCCGTTTATTTGCTGAGCGCATCACATTGTTAACAATAAATCTCTTAGTTAAAAATCCACAAGATCGCTACAATACAAGCACGAAAAACCATATATTCAAGATTAATAGTTGAAATAACTTTTCAAATATCATCTCATTTAAGCGTTTTGATTATTAAATGTTACTTATCCGGTGCTTATAGCTATTTTTAGGTAAAATTTATGCATGATAGAAATAGCAAATTTACATAACGGCTAACTGAAGAATCAACGTACCTTTCGTCCGCCATTGATTGTTGTTGAACGATGTCAGAGCGGAGAGCGCATGCGGCAACGTTTCACTCACGCATTTAGGAGGTCCGTCTTCACATTTATTAGCGTCATTCACCTTGATCACATTTCCTAGCCTCCATTGCACCCTGAGGCACCGTGTTTTCACGCCAGGGAGTCAAATAGCTAGTCAAAGGCACTCGTAGTTTTGACAGTGTATCTATTGTTGACTTAGATGAGGATAAAAATGCTACTGGAGCAATGAAATAGCAAATAAATTTCATGCTTGCTTCAGAGAAGCTTTCAATCAAAATTTTCATTGTGATTACTAATATTACTGCTGTATGGCAACGAACTTTTTGCAACAATGGGTTGAATATTTAATCATTTATTGGGGAAATTTACGGGGTTTTTTTTCTAAAGAAAACAAATATGACCAATTAAAGTATTTGAGCTAAGTTAGAGCATCCCCTATCCATTTAAAAAAAAATCATCAAAATGAATTCACCCAGTGAACCGCTGTGAGCAGACAAAAAAAAAAAAAAAAATACCATACGTCGTAAGTTATGAACTGATAACTTCTTCCTTTTTGAAGTCGGTGAATAAAAATAAAGTTTTAGACGATTTTCGATGATAACCGGAAGAGGTGGATTATGGGACTCTCTCGCGGAAATTCGTAGAAATTAAAGTGCATAAACCAAAGTTTTAGATTATCTTTAAGGTCGTTGAAACTTAAGTTAACAGGGGGCGAGAAAAATGACTCAGCTCGAAATTTGGAGAAAACGTACCTGCTATGGATTTAAAATCTAAATTTAATGCTTTTTTTTTCTTGCTTTAAAACTCGCACAAAGTTATCTTATAAAAAAAGAGTGCGTGGAGGCAAAAAAAAAAAAAAAGAACGATCAATGAGGACATTTCATTAAAATTTCACCATCCTTTTGGAGAAAGTTTTCATATTTTGCTGATAAAGAAAACAAAACATTAAACATCAAACGAGCTCTTTGAAGTGTTTGAAATTGTAGCTGGCACATACTCGTACCTGAGCATCAAATGACCAATTTTTCCTGCAATTTGTGTGAAATCTTTCTTCAATCATTATTTACAAAACCAAAAGCGAATACGAAAAACCGTGATTAGGCGTGGTTTGAAATCTTGCGGCACTGCATTTTCCAACGGCGCTCCTTTCTTTGTTGATCACATTTTTAAAAAAAAGGAAAAAGTAGAACTTTATGCGTCTCTCTCTATTTATTTATTTTATTTTGCAGCTATTCTCTCCCCCAGTCCCCCCCCCCTCCTACCATGCACAAATGGCTCTCAAAATGCGTTTTATTACAACAGTGTCGGTGAAACATTCGTTTGTCCTTATGAGGAATACCAAAGTGAATTCCAGAGTAATGAGGTGATGAGCAAAAAGTTGGAGATGCATTGCGTCCAAACAATCGTGATTTTAATTCTATTGTTTGAATGCGTCTCCTTATTATCATTATTTTATTATTATTTTTATAATACGAGTGTAACTTGTTAGTCAGGGGTCTAAAGAATGAAAGTCAATGCCATTTGAAATTCCATTGCAGATGATGTTAATAACTCTTAAACAGCTACCTGAAATGGTTTTAAAGGCTTTGTCGAAAAGGCTTGTTTGGTTAGTTATTTCTTTTTACTATGGTTTGATATTTCTTTTTTCTGGAAGATCAGAAAAAGAGCTTATTGAAACAAGACTCCCCCGCCCCAGAGTTTGGGGGGATGACAATAAAACACACTAAGTAGGGGAACAGTAAGATACATATTTTTCGATTTTTCGAACTTTGAAAGAATCTAATTTCTTCAGAAAAAAAATATGAATGAGGACAGGAGTCCTCACCTAAGGGACGGTGGAGGTTCACATCTTTAGGGGATGCTTTGAAGAGTATTTTCTCTTTTCTTTGGGGGGGGGGGGGTGTTTTTGCTCTTGTTTGTCTTCGTGGCATTGGGGTGTGCACCCTTACTCCTGGGGAGGATAGGCACCACTGCAGCAGAAGTCTCCATCTGATGGGTCGTAAAAAAACTATCTATTGAGTTCATAGTTTTCCTCTTTCTACAGTATCTGGCATCGGTTTGATTTCTTGGTTCTGCTGTTGGATACCCACGTATTTGCTTGATGCTGAGTCTTCTGAATTTATAAGATTTTGGTTAGGCGACTTGTTTTAAAGTGTCATCTTGTGATATGTATAGAATTTGATGAGGATGAATTGCTTTCACTGAACACACTGTTAAAAATTCAGAAAACTTTTCTGGTAAATTTTACTGTAAAAATGAGTGTTTACAGTACAAAAAAAAATTACAGAAATTGTACCGAAAAAAAACGATTGCAGCGCCAATCGACCACGTGACTTACAGTGTGAAGCATATAACACTGCATTTCCACGCATTTGATGTTTCCCGACTCGTATGTTAGGCAGCAAAGCCGGCTGCCAATCCGAAGGTCCCGAGATCGAAACCTGCTGCTCGGATTTTGAGTTTTTTAACTCTCATTTATTCTACCGTAAAATTTTACAGTAAAATGGGATTTTACGTTAAACGTTACTGGCAACATGGATGCTAGTAACTTTTACCGTAAAATTTCAAAATTTTTTAAAACAGTGTAGCCATTGTCAATCCATAGTAAAAGAACTCCTTTCCTGCCTGTTTCAGAAATTCTCCAAGTAAGCTAGTCTTATTTTATTTTTTTTATGCATGTTGAAATTTTAGGATGTAGATAAATGGGATTATACACTCTAAGACAAAAAAAAGTTGCACCATGAAGGAAGTCTTAGAATACAATGACATTTGGAAGGTATGTTAAGTGTATATGGAAGAGTAAATGATTAGAAAATGAGAACGATATAAGCAAAATTTATTGAACAACATACACAAAATGGGTAACATTCAGTATGGGGTATGGCCGCCATTATTCCGAATACAACATGCTAATCGTCTTGGTAACGAATCGTACAGGTTCTTAATGAAGTCCTGTGGTAGTCTATCCCATGCTGCTTTAACTTTGTTACGGAGTTCCGGCAGATTTCGAGGTACGGGTGGAGTGTTGACATCTCGTCCCATGGCATCCCACACATTCTCGATTGGGGACAGGTCTGGTGAATATACCGGCCACTCCATGCTGTCTAGGCCTTGAAGACAAGCTCTAGAGACGGCAGCAATATGGAGTCGAGCGTTGTCTTGTTGGAATAGCGGCCGAACACGGGTGCTCAGGAATGGCAAAGCAACTGGCTGCAGGATCTCTTGAACGTAACGTTGGCCGGTCAAAGCACCGTTAATGAACACTAGAAGTGATTTTGCATCATATGCAATTGCGCCCCACACCATGACACCAGGTCTCGTGGACGTATGACGCTGTACAATAAACCGTAAATCTTGGCGCTGACCACGTTGCCTCCACACGCGGATCCTATTGTCGTCTCCACCAAGACAGAAGCGGGACTCGTCAGTGAAGACTACGCGATACCATTCGACGCTCCATGTCCGTCTTGTACGGCACCATTCCAATCTTTTCCGACGATGCAATGCTGTTAATGGCAGTCGTCGTAACGGTCTACGTGAGCGCAGTCCCACGTCGTGCAGCCGTCGGCAAATGGTGCGACCACTTATTGGCTGATTGATGGAAGGTCCCACAGCCCGTTGGATGTCTGCAACTGTGCTGGTTGGATCGTTACGCGCTTGCCTTACGAGCCTCCGGTCCTCCCTCGGTACGGTTTGTCTCGGCCTCCCTGAGCCTGGTTGACGCTGATATGTGCCTTGTTGAGTCCACTGCCGCCAAATGCGTGCAACAGTAACATCAGTGTAACCAACGTGCTGTGCTATCCGTCGAAATGACCATCCAGCTTCTCGGAGGCCAATTATGCGACCCCTTTCGAACACTCCTGATTGCGTAAATTGCTTGCGAACTTTATTTCGAGGCATAATCCAATGCTAAACGACGTAACTAACAAATCAGATTGAGTTAAATTAAAATTGCTGCTCTACTGGACGCCCTTATATTGCTGGTCTTGCGCTGTGCTTAGGGCCACCCTGCGCGCGTTGCATGCGCAACCCTAACCTGGAAATTTAATCATTTGCATATCTTAGGCAGAAGAACCATCCCTCCAAATTTCATTCACATCGGTCCACACCTTCCTGGTGCAACTTTTTTTTTTTTTTGTCTTAGAGTGTATATTTAGAGTATTGCAATAACAAAATTTAAGAACAATTTAAGTGCAAGACTGACGTAACATAAATAAATAGTATTTGACGGGACTTAATAGAAATTTAGCTAATAATTAAATATTACTAAGCTATTAAAACCATAATTCCATTCAAACATCTGTATTTTGTTGGTGCAGAGCTTTCAAACTTCTCGTTATTATTTGAAACAACTGGTTAGTTGTCTATTAATGTGATTCAATACATAATTTGCCCATTTTTAAGATAAAAGTACCTTAGCAACAGATAAGCTTGAATTTATGGTGTCTTACTGCTCCTTCATTTCAATATATAAGCTCAGTTGGTGCCATTTTCAGACAAAGATAATCAACAACATCATGATACTGCTAAAATGAACGTTAAATAATAGGATAATGAAAGATTAATAGCACCAGTCTGTACAGTTTCTCTGAGGGTTTAGAAACAATTCAATAAACAATGCAGATATTTTAATTCGACATCGTCAAATTATGATGACTTAATCTGACTTATTATCTTTCTTAGGTCAGATTTGAAACAGCGTGTTGACTTGACTTCTCAAAAATTTTACCATGCTGGAAATATCCAAACAGAATATAAATTGCTGCTCTCTCATTGTTCTCCCTGTCTCACTGTATCCTTTTCTCCCTATGTTAACGGAGCACACAATTACTGAAATGTCATACGGAATCATAAAAAACAAAAATAATAAATAAATTATTTTTTTTAACTCGATCAATATCCATCGTTTGAGATCTGATTTTAGCCGTCAGAGAATTACAAAACAAAGTACAATCAGTTCTCGATACAAGATCACATTAGGTCACTTGAGTTCCGACCAATTGAATAAGAGTTCTATGTTATGGATTATCGGGTGTTTAGTCAGGTTTTAAACAACGTAATCGCTTATAAGGTAACCTTTGCATCATTTCCAAAAATTTCCCGTCGTACACGATCGTTTATTGATGGAAAATAATTTCTCCACAATGTTGTAAAAAATGCAAAGAGTACCAGAAGAAAGTGATCCTAACGACAATGAAACGTACGTAGAAACGTTCAGAGCATAATCATTATTAATAAGCAATGAGAGAGCTAATGAACATTTTCAAAAAACACAAAACTTATAAAACAATGTACAAAATATTTAGATAAGGGTCATACTAAGTGTAACTTTCCTGTCACAACACCTTTTACAGTAAAAATTTTAAGGAACGATTCATTTAACAATGCTTTTTAATTCCATCAAAAATGTATCTATTTAAACCTGCCAACAATTTTTAAATAATTTTTATTTTTGTATATTTTTGGTTCAGAACATGTGAATTCTCACCTCCGTGGCATGTCACACAGCCTGTGTGATTATCTATGTTGCTTAATAACTTGTTTAGTTAAAAGAACATATTTATTTATTATTCCTTTCACAGGTGTCTCAAATACTAATTATTTAGTTAAATTTAATTTTTTAATATTGTGTTTTAGTTCGTTGTAGTAGAGAAAGGAGTCATGTCACACAATAAATTTTCACCTCCGTTTTCTAAACACAAAATGCCATTTCTCACTAACCCGTGGCAGTAATGATATCAAATTTTATTTTCCATGATACAAAGGAACCACCTTGTTTATTTTTAACCATAAAGAAATTGTGAGATTTTTGTCGAAAAATAAGAAGATAGATTTTGTTTTAAAAACTAAGTGTGGTTTTTGTGACTTATCACCCTCGTGAACTTGAATTTCAGGGATGAAATTAATGTAAAACTAGTATGTTGTGACCATCACGAAACATTCTTCTATATCTCTCTAAAATTCTGATCCCTCCCCATGCTTGACGATGAAGTAATATTCTCAACAAAAACAAAATCACACACGCCAAAACTTGACAACCAATTCCTGATTTATCTCAAAAGCAAAGCAAAGAATGAAAATTGAAAATTATTTTAAATAAAGTCTTGCTTAAAATAGTCACAAACATTTATTTGTCAACAAACACAAGATGGCATTAGTTAAAAAGTTTAAATCATCGCGATTTTCTGGTCATTTTCTAACAATTAAAATCACGCAAAATACGCAGACGACAGTCTGTTACGATTTACCTTTCTTATTGTTGCAATTATAAAGCTATTTTTATTCACACCAAACAAAAAAATCAGCCCCCATTGAGCGATTGGCGCCAAAATTAAACCAACGCCTGATTACATATGCATTCACATTTATTCCAAATTTCATCCAGAACGTAGCAGTACTTCTTGAGATATGGCACTCACAATAGAGAAAAAAGAACGTTAGATTGCGCCACCCCCTTTTCAGCTGTTGACCCCAAAATAGAATCAGCTCTTATACCCTCTAAGGGCTACTTGTCGGTAAATTTTGTTTGATTCCGTTCATTATTTCTTGAGATACAGCAGTCACAATTGAAGACAAAAAACGTTATATAGCTCAACCCTCATTTCAGCCATTGACACCAAAATTGAATCAGCACCTGTACCTGTTAGGGGCAACATATGGATCAAATTTTGTTTCATTCCGCCAATCACTTCCTGGAAAATTGCAGGCACGCATAACACACGAAACGTCTCATTGCTCCAACCCCCTTGGAGGAATTCACGCCCAAAACCAATGGGCACAAGTTCACATAGGGGCACATATGTGTACCAAATTTCGTTTGATTTCATGCGGTAGTTTTTGCTGTACAGCGGCCACAAAAAAACTGGTCACACACAGACAGACATTCATTTTCCAAAAATGGTCGAAATGGACTCAACAGACCTCAAAACGTTCGAATCCGTTAAAACTCGAAAATTTGCACGAATCCAATACTTTCTTCTATATATTAGAAAAACAAGAAAGTAAAAAGAAGTGAACATGTTTTCATCTGCTTAACGTGTGCATAGATTGTAGCAACGGAGAAAAAAAAATATTTCCTTGAAAAATGTATCCATTAGACCTATATGAATGGAAAATTCCACACCTTCGTGAATCTCACCTCCGTGACAGACCTTATCAGTGTCATTATTTTTGATGTGAAAATAAATGTTGAAGGGGAAATACATCAATCTTAGGCATTCTACCAAAATTATAAAATTACCAGTACATTCTCAAATTTACTGAATGCTATTTCTAACACATATTTGAACTAGACGGAAAAGTACTAATCAAGCCGTACTTTAATTAAAAGAGCTTAATATTAAATTCCCACTAATTATTAAAATAGCTCAATGTTTGCTCAACTAACAAAATTACTACTTTGATAATACAATTAGCCTCACTTTTTAAACATTAAAAGTTGTTTTCTTTTTTTCCCTTTTTTTTTCTTTTTATTTCTGCGAACAAGGCATTTTTTAATTTTTTTTCTTTTTTTAATTTATGGGTAAAATAACTGGGACTTAGCTCGGCCATTGTTTATTAGGGTGGAGTGAAAAAAATCAAAATCTGATAAACGTTAAGTACTAGTGCGTAAAAGTTGCCTTTTGTAGAGATATTTTGTCATGCAAAAGGATTTCGACAGAAAAGAAATATCTTGTGGGATCGCCCTCTCCTTGAAGTTGACCATTACTGCATAAAAACTATAAAAAGTTCAATAATTTTATCAAAAATAAAAATTTGATAAATTTGATGTAATATCACTAAAGAGTAGGCTTTTTTGTGTACATTACACAACGCATGTAATCAGTTTAATAATGAACTACATTTTAAAGTTCCACACATGCTTTGAATTTGACCAGTATCCTCAAAACTGACCAACATCGTAAGGTTCCGTACTGTGAGAAAAAGTATCAGAATTCATTATTTGTAAAAATGTGCTCTCGTATTAATTAATCCTTACAAAGATATGAAAAATAAAAAAATTTTGAAAAAAAAAATAGAACCGACTTCAAAATTGCTCTAAAAAGTTAAAAATAATTTTATTCTTTAAACACCATCGATAATACTTTTAAACATAATTTTTGAAGTTGGCGCAAAAACGATCGATAAAATCATTCACAGCCATAACTCAACTACAAGTATAAATTTAACCAGGTCCAGTTTCTTCACTACCACATGCATTACGCATTGATGACAGCATATTTGAGTAACGATATAAATGTTTCGTTCCTAACTTTTAGATGATTTTTTGATAAAAATATGAACGAAGCATGGTTCCAATGGATTTTACTTTTTGTTTTTGCGCCAACTTCAAAAATTATGTTTAAAAGTATTATCGATGGTGTTTAAAGAATAAAATTATTTTTCACTTTTTAGAGCAATTTTGAAGTCGGTTCTATTTTTTTTTTTCAAATTTTTTTTATTTCATTCTTTTTAGTGTAAATGTAGATATTTCAGTAAAAGTAAGAAGTTACCTAGTAAGAAGTTCGGCTCTATATCACTGTATTGCTTTAGAAAAGCCTTTATTCAAAATTATCATTACAATTACTATTAATGTTACTGTTATATGGCACCAAACTTTTATAACAATGAGTTTCATATTGCCGCGTAGATGAAGATAGCGAAGACAAAGTGAAAGCCAAATGAAGCGAATACTCGTTAGTCTCAACTCGAGATCTTTATTCAGAACCACGAATGAACGTTACATCTCCTTATATACAACTTGAGAAAGTGCTGGAACTTTCCAGACTTGGAAAGATACAGAAATTAATAGAACATTCGAGAAAATACGGGAAACAGTAGAAACGAAATTTTAGTAAAATTCACTTTGTCCTAGTCGGGATTTGAACCCGGTCGCTCGTGTGGGAGGCGATAATTCTACCACTGAGCCACCGTTATCCGCGGATGAAAAGTGAGAACTTCGCTACAATATCATTTAATAGGGAAATTGCATAAAAATTACTGTTTTTTGCCCATAACTTTTTTTCTAAAGAACAAATATGGTCAAACAAAGTAATGGGACCTAAGTTGAGCTATCCCCTATCCATTAAAAAAAGAATCATCAAAATCGGTTCACTAGGTGAGATGCTATGGGTGGACAAACAAAAAAAAAAACATACATACGGTATGAACTGATAACCGCCTATTTTTTGAAGTCGGTTAAAAAGTAATAAAAGCATTTCTTATCTACTAAAAAAAAGAAGTTAAGTCTAAAACTAAACGAGCCTACCTTTCCGTTTATCAATATCTATTTTCTAGTATCTGATCAATATTCTCAAAAATAGCTAAAATTGCAAATTGTTTCAAAAATATTTTTTTAATATTTAGAAACATATTTAAAAAAAAATAATTTTAATATTAGCTGATTTTTTTAATATTTAAAAAAAATAATTTTAATATTAGCTGATTTCCAGGAATAAAATATGCCTCACTCATCTAAAGAGTTAGGTGCATAAAAAAAAATAACTAAATAAACGAACAAATAAATAGCAATCCCTTTTAAACAAAGCAGCTTATACACTTTTTCCATTAAAAAGAATCTTCAACCGCTTTCGAAAAGAAAAAAAAAGAATTAAAATTATTAAGCTCACATTAAAATAAATAGGTGATTCTCCAAAAACCTGACAGTTTCCAGTCTTAATTTTTTTTAAAATAAAAATGCTGAAAAAAATCTGAAAAAAAATTATACTTACTCTTTGTTAGGAAATTATTAAGGGAAAAATAGAGGAAACTCACTTTAATTATGCTACACCCTCAAAACAGAAGGTCAAATTTTCAGACAGCAAGAGACTGACAAGCAGCACCAGGAGAGTTACAAAATGAATTTCTTCATGGGTTATTTAAAATGTAACTACAGTAATGAAGAAATAACTGAAGCCTAAATCAAAAAGTATGGTTATTGAATGACAAACAATTGAATGAGAACAAAATTTATGTAAAACTTCCCTTAACGGACACCCCCAATTTCTCGAGTACACTGTCAAAAATGAAACTCTCAATTTTGACGATTCCGCAATCCTCGAGCACTATTTCGATATTTTTGACAATCCTTTCTTCACCAAATCACGTGATATTTGACGAAACCAGAAATCTCAAATTTTTGATGAAATTATTTCATCCTAATTTCGTCACATTGCAGTGAATCCTGGGAGTTTTCATTTCACTCTTGTACTCGCTCGTTAAATTATCCAATTATCCTACTGCTCTTATCCTAAAAGATTCATAAAAAAGGTTAGTATTTGTAGAAATTTGTATGTCTAATGAACCCTCTTTAGTTTATGGTTACATTTTTGTATATTGTTGTATTTGAAACACATTAAAATTGAAAACGTACCGGTACCGTTCAATTTGGCTTAGAATTCTGTGTTTTTTTTTTTTTTTTGAGTCACCTCCACGTTAGACTTAAGTAGCGTTTTTTTTTATTTGCAAAAGATGCTTGATTGTTGACATTTGTTTCCCAAAACGTACTTTCTTTATTTCGTTAGACAAAGGGGTGATTTCTTTCAGTCAAAAGTACTACTTTTAGTCATTGGAATGGATAGAATGAGCAAAAAAAAAATATATATATATATATAACATGGATCCAGAAAATTCTTTTATTTTCCTAACAGTTTTTTTAATTAATTTTTTTAAATGTCTGATTTTTCAAACAAGGCGTGGTCTTGATGACGTCACAAATGATGCAGTTTGCCGCATCTTTCTATACTACATTTCCACGTTATGATAATCAAGCAGCGAATTAAAATTGCGCTCTACGCTTGCTATCAACCATATCCTTGCCAATGCTAGTGAGTAAAGATGCGAATTAAATATTTTGTTCTGTGAATGGCAACATTGAATGGCATTTCATCATTTGTGATGTCACACGACAGAAGTGTAAACAATAAAAGCGCACCGATTTAAGTAATTTTTTAAAAATATTAAACTTAAATAAACTATTTAAAAAATGGTCAGATCCTATGTTTTTAGGCACGCTCTTTCAGAAAAAAAATACTTTTAAAATTTTGGAAACGACCCCATTGACAAAGATAACCAAAGCATTTTTACGGATTCAAACTTACATAAAAAATTCCACCGTAGCTATAGTAACGCAGATGATGATTCTTAACAAAACTACATGAAACACAGCGTCTTTATAAACGGCATAGAACTTCGAAGCTTTTAATTTCAACTTTAAATGTTACATAACTATGTGTTTTCATTCTTCTTCATAAATTTTACTAGTATAAGTCTGGTAAACGTTTTTTTTTTTTTTTTTAATAATCCAAAATTGTTTTGCTCTGCATTTTTATTTTCTTAAACAAATATGCCGCCCCCACATACATGCCGCCCATCTTTTTCTTCTTCCACTCTACATGTACTATTTTATTCAATATGATAATTTATACAGTAGCTCCCAAAAGTGTTCGTACACTTATTATTTTCGATGAAATAATGCTCTACCCATTAGTTAAAATTAATGCAGTAAAACCCCTCCTAACGGACACCCCTCTTATGCGGACAATTTTTAATTCCCCGGGTCCAATCCAAATAACATTATTAAACCCCTGTCCTGCGGGCACCCCTCGACTACGGACAAAAAAATTTTTCCCGTTAGTGTCCGCGTTAGAGGGATTTTATTGTATTTTGGAATGGTAAACAATAAGATCTATAATTCATTCTTAACAAAACTACATGAAATATTTTAATAGCAAAATAAAATATGATTTTAATGAAACTAATCATCAAAAAGTATCAAGAACTTCATCTCATAAAAGGGTTCTTACAAAATATTTTAAAATAATTGTTTAGATACCTTTAAAACAAACTCAGCGCTTTTGTAATAGAAAATAAATGTTAACAGTGACTAGCAGCCTTTAGTTCGGAAATAATGCCGTTTTTTTTTTTTTTTTTTCGTTAGGCTCGTTGATAGAACTTATTATTAAAGTAACACTCCACGTGTTTACATAATCTCTTTCCCTTCTGCAGCTGCGGTTTCCGAATATTTATGTTTTATCAATAGTTCTTTATTTGTTGTGCCTCTTCATTTTTTTTTCAATGGTTTTACTTGCATAATAAAACATAAAGTAAAGGAAGTATCCATTTAATACAAAACATTTTAAGTTACAGGGAAAATATTAATTTCCATAAAGAACTGTATCTGTGTGCTTTGCAACAGATTATTTTTTCAATTTTTTCGCAAATTAAAATAAGTTATTGAAAGTAGAGTTTTAACCTTGATTTAAAGAAAAAAATAAAAGATAGCAGCATGTTTGAAAAATAATAAGCGTTCTTTGTTGGTTATTTTCGCATTTAATAAGCTAAATTTATGCGTTTTTCTATGTCCATTTTTTTTAGTTGATTTGTGATAATTAGGAATTTTTCCATTATGCATAGTTTCTACAGCTCAAATGAATCCTGCATTAATTGTATGGCCATATCTGTTGCCTCAAGGTATTATCAACAAAAATAGAAAATTTCCTGTTAACATTATACCAGACTTAAAAAGCATTTCATAGATGAACTACCAGTAAGTCTAAATGTAAGTTAGAGTGTGGATTTGCTGTATACAAAGTAAAATGTCTGAAATTTTAACCGAACGGCAATATTTAAATTGAAAAATTTAAAGGAAAATAAACACTAGATGATAAAAACTAGCAAACTTTGCTCGCCACAACAAAGTGCAGAAAACAAATCAGAATAGAGGTAGTGTTTATTTATTTATTTTTATTTTATTTATTTATTTATTTTATTTTATTTATTTATTTATTTATTTATTTATTTTTTTGTTAAATAAATTAACAATATGCCTTTTAGAGAGGAGAACCCCTGAAGCCTCTCCGATCAGATGAGATATTTTTGAATGTGCTCCCCCTCCCCCCAAAAAAATCATTTCTCTAGTTTGCCACTGATCGGTTATAAGGTTATCCCGCTTATAAGGTCAGTGTCGTTTTAAGTCCTTGTATCGAGGTTTGACTATCTTTTAATGTACTCGTACCTTAGGGAAAAAGTCAGTCTGAGTTCACATCACTCGCAATCGTAGTCTATTCAATTACTAACGAGCTTCAAATACTTTAAATAACTGCAAGGAGAAGCGGAGAGAAATGCTCTCCCGTTCCGTGGGAATGCGGGTTTCTGAGAGAACTGATGTCGCACGAATGGGGACGGAGGGCGTGTCGAGGGGGCGGAGAGATTGAAGACCTTGTCACCAGTGGGCGAGCCAATCGGCGCTCTCGCTGCTTCATGGACGGCTGCGGCAGAAACGCGCTGCTTGCTCCGAAAGTCACTCGCGGATGCTTGACCAAGACGATGACGGACAATCGGATACTGTTCAGCTAGCTGAGTCCTGCAAAGTGGAATAAAGAGAGCATGGAACCGGATAGCCGGTCCTGAAAAATCGCGCGCGAGCTGCTGTCTTGTCGAAGAACTGGAGCCCCGATGCTGGTGAGATCGCTGCTGGCGGGGATTATCCTGTTGGGGGGCGCCCTGGGGTGTGGCCCGGGCCGGGGCGGCGGCCGCAGGCGCAGTCCCCGCAAACTGACGCCCTTGGTCTTCAAGCAACACATTCCCAACTTACCGGAGTTTACGATGTCTGCGGCCGGATCGCCGGAAGGACCACTGAGTCGAAACGATCCGAAATTCAAACAGTTGGTCCCCAATTACAACGCAGATATTATCTTTCGTGATGAGGAAGGTTCTGGATCTGATCGCCTGATGACCAAAGTAAGAGCATGCTCTTTTTTCATTTGTGTTTTCAATTTTACTGCACGAATATTGTTCACCTACTGTCAAGCCACAATGTTTGATTGAAGTCATTGTCATAATGGTTAAATTTCCTTGTCTCTATCTAGAATATGTGCGTCAGATCTGTATCTGGGAATTTTCAACAGAAATATAATTTTTTTTCCCGAAACATTACTTTTCAAGCAAATGATTTTTTTCTTAACAAGGTCGTTTCTGCATCCTATCAGTTCTATTACACATGTTTTTCAAGAATACTTGCATGTTTCGTCTTTGAAAAATCATTTCTTTGTTTTAGGTGCTATATATTTAGGTGCTTTCTTTGTTTTAGTGCCTTATTCCTATATAAGTCGTATATTGTAACCCTCGATATAGCGAAATACTCTCGCGTTCATCCTTTTGGGGAATCCGCACCCTTGAAGGTTTTTAAGTGTGTTTACCTATACAATTGTACATTGAATAGATGAAAACCAAGGAAACTCCTGACAGCGAACAAGACCTTACCCCACAATGCTTGTTAGTAAACTATCCTGCTGCATTAGCTACATTAACTTCATCCGTTCTTAATCTATTTTTTCCCCTACTTGCAGTCTTTGAATCTTGTTTTTAATTCGATCCATCTTGTTTTCGGTTTTACTTTATCTCCACTTCCTTTTTCTTTTTCTTTCTTTTTTTTTTCTTTTGTATGATGTACTTAAATTTAATATAAATGAATAAAAATATTGTATAACATCTGTCTTGTTTTAGACATTCATATCATAAGTTGCGAAATATGTATAAATACAGGTTAACTCAGGGTAGAAATCATAAAGTCCATCTATCAACTTTGGACATTCCTATAATGTGCAACCATCCTAAAAATACAGAAAACCTTTGGATAGACATCATTAAGCATAATTTCCAACCATTCATGTACTAAGTAACAAAACATAGCCACCCATCTAAATCAAAATCTGTTAAAGGTAACAATCGGCAGACGCCGTCTGACATCGTTTCCCGGTCTGCTGATGGCTTTTATTTGCTACAAGCGGTACCCGCACGGCTTTGCCCGTAGTAGAAAATTAAAAGATCATTTGGTTCGCATGTATATTTACAAATAATGGATGTTGAATTTCCGCCAATTCGCTATATTCATTTGCTCGCCTATGTTACGGTTCCACGTTATGATAATTTTGTAAGTTACTCGTCCAAGTTATGATAATTTGCTCGGTAAAATGTTCTTAAAACTGAAATAGAAAAAGAACAAGATCGAAATTTTGAAAAATCGCTTCGAGGTGCTCACCTCTATGCTACGAGCTAATTCTGTGCCAAATTTCATAAAAATCGGCAGAACAGTCTAGCCGCTATGCACGTAACAGACATCCCGACATCTAGAGACACAGACTTTCAGCTCTATTATTAGAGTAAAGAAAAAGATGTTCCAAGCGTCGTTCGATCTGCAACGTCTTTTAAATGTCCTTACCACATGTGTTAGTTATTTTCAAAACAGTGTTTTCTTAATACTTGATTTGAGAGATAATTTATAAAGTATTTTTTTAGATTTATTTCTTTTTTTTTTTTTTTTTTTTGTGCCTCGGGAAATTGAAATTGAGTACAGTCTCCCATTCCATACGTATTTGTTCATTTTGCATTGAACATTCAAATAAAATAAATAATCATATTCATGTAATACTTGTTCTTAGGGAACATTTAAAGTAACGTTACATAAATATTACCGAATAATACGTTTTGCTCAAATTTAACGTCAATGTAGAAAACTGTAGAAAAAGTAGTTAGATATGCATGATGATGTATAATAAACATCATAATGAATATCTAAATACTTTTAAATATTCATAAAATAGAAGCAATAGATGCAGAAAACCGTTGGGAAGACATCACCAAACACATCTGTCTACTTTTTCGCATTTATACACACCATAATAAAAATACATTATCTTCAAATATTCATTTCTCATTTTAATAGTGTTTAATTTTAAAGAAATCTTTTGAGCTTGATTTTATGCTAAAAAGATTAATCTATTACTTGCGTGAAATATTCGTTTTATAATCTGTTGTCAACATAATAAAAAATTAAATGCAACTTATACATTTTTATCTGGTTTATTTATTTATTTATTTATTTATTTTCAATTTGGTTATGTATTTCATTTAGTTTCCAACGCGGATCTTGCGATTCTTAAATTTGTCAGTGAAAAATGAATCGTTTCGCTACAACATTTCAGACTTCATATTTACCACAAAGGAATTTCCCTCCCTTTCACAGTTCTTTCGCAATTTACTTGAATTCATTTTGAGATAAAAAATATCGTTTAATTTTGATTGTTTATTCTCATTTAACATAATTTTATATTGACCTAAAATTTCAATTTTCCTTTTTTCGCTATAATCGCAGTTACTTTGAGATGAAGAAACTTTTCTCTTCTGCATTCAACGCTTTGTTTTGTACTGGCGGAAAATTAATTCCTTACAATTCCTCATTTCGGAACTGCGTTTGTTTAACTAAGTGATGCGGTTTCTGGATTTAATAGCATTTTCAAAATTTTAACAACACATTTACGAAATGCATTGCCTTCAAATATCTCTCATTTTAATGGTGTTTGTTTTCGAAAAATAAATATATATATAGAACTTGATTTTTTCTACTTAAAGGATTAATTGAGACAGTGAGAAGCAAAGGGATGTAAGTGCCAAAATTAAAAATTTGGGAATCACCAGTACAAATGGTAGGAACACTTACCTTCTGTTTTGGGACTAGAGATAAGGTACGTAAGGTAGTTTTACAGCATAATTTAGAAAAGGAAAATTCAGTGAAATCGTACCTAGAATCTGAACTTCATATTCGTTTTACTCAAAACATTAAAATGTCCACTTACACCCCTTCGCTTCTTTCAGCTCCAATTTCATATTTGCATGAAATGTTCACTTAATTGTCTTTTGTCTTCGTTTGCTCTAATTCTAGTTTTATAAAAGTGCATTCTGTTCAAAATATTGGGAGAAGAGAAAAATTAAAGCTTACATTGCATTAAACACGTTTATTTTAAATTAGTATATTATTTCTATGAGTTACCTTCTCAATCACTTTCTCCAGTACAACAGTATTGGCTTCATAAAAATAAAAATAAAAAAAAAAAAAAAAAAAAAAACGATAATACAAATTAAAATTAAAAAATTTAAAAAAAATCCTCTTTTTTTTCATGTTGCGTTTAAATATTTGTTGCCTGAGGAGTGAATTGGTACAGCGTTCTGTAAAAATAAATTCCCGTTTCGTCAAAAATTGTTCATGGCTCAGCAATCAATTTTATCCGATCATAGTTCTGGTTTTGGAAAATTAACGAGTTTACCTTTGAGATGTATATTACGTGTGTTCGCATACTTGGAAAAAAAAAAGAGAAATACCGTGCCCTATTATAAACGAGCTCATTTGTAGAGAGGAAAAATATGTTTCAGTTTATAATCATACATGCTTGTGTTCACATACAAACAATTATCGAGCAACATTTGCCTGAATTTAAGTAACGATTTAAAAGACGCATATATTTTTGTATAGAATATATTCTCAATCAATAGGATTCTTTCAATGACAGCTAATTCCAGTTACAAAAATACCTCTTGCCTTTTATTCGTGCCGGAAGAATAAAGTGCATAACGGTTTTAAATGCCTTTGTTGTGAGCACGTTTTGAAAATGAAAAATATTTTCCTGCTGCTTACTTTGTTACATCAAAACATGTGTTGCATTTACACACTTTCTATAGCATCTACCTTATGACTACGTCGATCACTATAAGAGAGAATACATCTTCATCAGTTGCTTTTTTTTTTCCAAGGATTTTATTACATATTTATTGAGTATTTGTAAATTGTTATTGAGATTGTATTACGATTTTGAGGTTTTATGGAATAATTTCAATTTGTTGTGTTAGCAGGGGTGCACACTTGTGCGGGGGGAGGTCAAGGCGCAAAATGTGCCATTGAATTTTTTAAGGTGGTTGAGGGATATTTTCCTCATTTGGGGGGGGGGGTCTTCGCGATATTTAGAGGGGGTGCGCCTTTGATCTTAGGGCGGTGGGCACCCCTGGTGCTATTGTAATATGATGCTGTTTTATGTGAAACTTTTATAATTGGGTCGATTTTATGTGGTAGTTATGCTCAGTGGCGTGGAAACATAGAGACCAGCATAACATTTGTTTGATTTTCAGTTTTACAATTTAAAACTGATAATTTTTCGAAAGAGAAATGCTTCGAACGAGATATAACATTTTTTGTATTTTGTTTCAATGTTGATTTTTGTTGCAAAATCAAGGGGGGGGGGGGGTTCCTATTTTTCACAACATCGATTAAAGAAGAACCTGAATCGAAAAAGATTTTCCAGTTTAACTTCAAAGAGGTAGGATTTTGATAAAATGGGAAATTTTTGGAAAACAGCATCGCAATTTTCAAAAACCGAATGCATTTCAAGTAATGCTCGTAATTCTTTCAAATATTCGATCTTATTTTTCCGAGTTAAATAATAATAATAATAATAATAATAATAATGAATGCTCTTCTTTTATTTCATTATAAAATCTCAATTCTTCTCATACTTCGCTGAATATTTATTAATGTAATAACCTAAATTTTAAACTCATCTCGCTTTTAGTGGAACCGGGAAAGAGTGATACGGAGAAATTGGAAATTTCTTTATCCACTTTTGTTTCAATTATTTTGAAGACGTTGTTGTTTTTTGTGTGCAAAGATAAAAACCGAAGTTACTTCTCTACATAAGGAAAAAAATTTCTTTTAGGAAGCAATATGAAGAAGAGCTTTTTTTAAAGTTAACCTACTATGAACATTTAATTTTTTTCATGCATACAGTGGTGCAGCGAAGCGGAAGAGGTGAAAAGACCCCCAGAGGCATTGGTTTTAACATAAATGCAAATTTAAATACAGTAGTTTATGCATGTCAAAAGGCTGTTTTGATCAAAAAAAAATCTCCAGAAGGTAATTTCGATCGAAAAAAACCCCCTCCAGAATGTAATTTTGATTTAAAAAAACCCACCAAAAGGTATTTCTGGCTGCGCTAGTTCATGCATAAAATACATTCTTGCAATTAATTTTATTAATATGTATTTGCAATTAATATCATTACATTCATACAATATTCAGTTTATAAAATATATATTCTACTTGGTATTTAATGTACAATTTACTAGTCAGTTCTGAATAGTGATGGAAATAATTTCTGTTTACATCATGTTACTCTGAAACCTCGTTCACTTAAATACTTTATGATGAATTCTGCTTTTCTCAGTTTTAATCTGCTTCTGAAACTTGAATGACAAAAAAAAATTTAGCCCAGATAAAAAAAAAATGCAACCGTCCTGGTGGGGGGGGATGGGGGGGGGGAGACTATGAGCATAATGGCTTTTTTTTTCTTTCTCTCTCTGCGCCCGGTCACCGGAGAGGAGACAACAATTTTTCTCAATTGTTAGATAATTGATTGAGTCAGGTTTTATTTATTTTGTTTTTTTTTATTCATTACATCTGCAGTGCAACAAAGCCGAATTCGATCTAAACATTTTTTTTACATAAAAATCATTTGAACAACGTTATAAATGCAAAAAATACTAAACAAGTTGCAAAAAACTCCATTCGTAAATTTTATACTGTTGCATAATTTTATTACTTTTTTTAAGCACAAACGTATAGATTTATTTCTTACTTTTCCCTTTAAATAGGTCCATTACTCAATCTGATAAAGCTGTTTATTTTACTTCTCTGATAGATTCAGCTCGTGAGAGGCTTACAATTATATAAGATAACCTAAATACATGCTCTTTTGCAAGACATTTTGTGTATTTTAATACTTTTCATCATTAAAAGTATTATTTGATAATGCAGTTTTCATCCTTCAAAACACAGCAACAAATTAATCATAGCGTAGATGAATCAGAACATAACAAAAAAAAAAAAAAAAAACGCTATTGCATTTTGTATGTACTGCTCCCATGATTGCAGACTTACTTATTAATGATCGAGGGCTTACTTATTAAAGCCCTCGTACTAAAAATAACGGATAAATTTGCTTCGCCCTAAACCGGATTTTCCAAAACCAGATGTAGTATGGATTTGAGAAAAGGAAACTTTTATGAACCGTTAAAAGCCTGAGAATATTATTTCACATTTCCTTTTCTAATGTGCTACTCTACCGTAAATGTAATTCTTTAGGATAGTTTTTTAGTTTGCGATAGTTTATACTTATTTTACATTTAACGTAATATATAATTTCTAATTACGTATTTGCTTTCTTGAAATAAGAAATAACAAATATTAAAAAGTGTTATTTTCCAAAAGTAAAAATAATTTTCCGACTTTTTCCGAACTTACTAGTAATGATATAAATTACTTCAATAAAAGTAAAACCATTAGTAGTTGATACTGTATAGTAGTTGACTAGAATTGTAAAAAATCACAAAATTATAAAATGATTTATTCCATCTACTCTTTTGTTTATATATTTTTTTCTGACTTCTGTATAGTGCTTTTCTTTTGGTATATCAGTTAGAATGAATAGATCATTAAAAAAAATTTTACGATTTTTAGTCTGTAGAAAAACTCAATATTTGAAGAAAAAAGAGGATTTTGATGGCTTATCTTCTATAAGGATATTCAAATGTCGACATATATATATGTATTAATATATCACTCTTCATTAAAATTTTAAACGTTTATGAAACGATTTTTTTTTTCATGATTGTTATATAACTGAGCATTTTTGACTCTTCCTATAACTTCTCTATGAAAACCTATGCAAATCATTTTCGGTAGGTTTCATGCTGTAGTAAATATGCAGACGAATTGAAGTCATGAACACTTCTAAACTATGTTGAAAAGTCTTAAATATGCCTTAAATCATTTTGAGTACTGAATTAAATGTGAAAAAGAACCAAAACTTCGTGTATCATGAATCAGAACAATAAATAAAACTGTGCAAAATTGTATACAAAAATGCACGAAGCGCAAATGGAGGAAACGCTACAATAAAGAATAGTGCAATTTTTCTCTCTTAGGTTACGTTGGGTTAAGGTTGCCATTTTTGCACCCTAGCCAAGGGTGCTATTTCTGTTTCCTATAGGGAGCCGCTGGTGCTACAAGCGTTTTACCCCTGAAAGGTGCCATATGCAACCTGTAGTTTCTCAAATGTAGCATATAGCTTTTCAATTCCCAAACTTTTATTTACTGTTTTATCTTCTTGATCCATTATTTCATTTATTTTTTCAAAATGCATAGAAGATCCGTTTAAAAACTCCAGAATATTCTCCCCCACCCACCTCTTGTTTGGTTACGAAAAATATTTTACAAGTTTTTTTTTTTTTTTTTTTTTTTTTTAAACTTTAAAAACATTATTCCTCGTTAAAGTTTTCAGAAAACCAAAGTTCATTTCCTGCATCATATTTAGGAAACTGTGTTACTGTCACAATACAGTGCGATAAACGACGGAAATAATTCAATGCCTATTATCTTTGCCGAAACGTATAATCAATAAAAACACTTCAACTAGGCAACGTTCCGTCTTGTCGCATGGTCACACAATCAGTGAGCAGAATCAAGCGACAATGGCGGTTTTAGGGGAGAAGACAGGCGCGGATCCAAAGGGGGGAGGGGATGAGTTCATGGGTGTAATGACTCCCGTTAATAGACCAAAGATAGCCTAAAACTACGTTTTGGGGGCGTATATTTTGAAAAATTAGTCATAGACATTTACGCCCAAGAATGACTTAAAAACCCCCTTCTTGGCCCATTTCTTTCCAGAAATAATCCCCTTCAAGGCCAGATGCCGCATTTGCCTTGCGGGTAGTTACCCCCCCCCCCCGAGAGACTTAAGGGTTTTTTTTTTTAATTCTATTAAAGCTAGAATATGTTCTTTTTACAAAGAGGGGACTTTTACTAAGGAAAAACATGCATCAACTGTTAATTAATGTTATTATATTAAAACGTTGAGCATTTGAAGCTGAGGTTATTTTTCTTGCTTGTGAAATTCAATTCGAATCAAATACTGTATTCATGTCTTTTTTTTTTTTTTTTGAAGGGGGGGGGGGCAGGAGACTTCATACTCACATTTCATCTTTTTAAAAAGAACAACTTTTCATTCAAATATGAACGATTGAAAATTTTCAAACTGTCAAGCCAACGGGGAAATATGAATCCTCTATAAATCCTAATGCTCTTCACAGTGAATTTGCTTTGAACAAACTTAGGATTCGCCTTCTAGAAGAAGGATCTTTTTACATAAGAAATATACCTGCTAAAAAGATTTTTTTATTTCATTATTTTAACATTTTTTAAATTCAAAAAACGTTTTAAACTTTAGTGCAAAAAGGATAAACTCCCTCGCACACCCCTCTTTTTTCGGAATCATGGGTGAAATAAATGACTTCTATTCATAAAACTTCCAATAAATATCACTTTGCTACTTTTCAAAAAAGAAATCTTTATTTATAATCGCAAATAAAACCGTACATAAAAAGTTTTTTTTTTTTTCATTATATCGACTTACATTTCAACGGAAATAATATTGATAGATTGTCGTGCACGTTTACATCGAAATCGAAGGGACCCAATGAAAGTTTTGCTCCAGCCAAAATTCCGTGCTCAAAAATAAATCAATAATTAAAAGTCAAAAATAACATAAAATTGTCAAAAATAAATGTATAACGTGAAAAACAGAACATCAATTGAAAAATTAAATATTTTTATACCCGTTAATTCGCGGTGCACAAATTCGCGAAAAACGAATCGACTGCTCATGTATGTGTGCATGTGTGCGTATTATTTTAAAGTCTGAGTCGCATTCTTTTTTCAAAAAAAAAAACATTATGTGTGTATTATATATATATACATACGCTGCCGCTGCCAGAATTATCTCCTGACGGGGGAAGATCGATCTTACAGTGCTTTCAGTAGACCCCCTCCCCGCAGTTCTATTGTTTATAGATATTTATTTATATATCTTTGTCTTTTCTGCTCTCTTTCGAAAAGCTCTAACTAAGAACAGTTTCATTCTGGCACCTCATTACCCTCCTAGAAGGGCAAGGGTTCGATTTTGATGTTTGCTTTGCCGATAAAAGCGCTCTGTGACTCACGAAGTTGCAAGCAGGCGACAACTTGGGTCAATGACCCCAGCAAATTTCTGCACCTTATCCGTTTAATCATCATAAAATGCTCCTTTGATTACGTTGTCGAGTTCCGGCGCTCCAAAAGTACTTGGAATGCGAAAAGATGTTTACAAACAACTTATTCTTCTCAAGAGATTTACCGGAAAAAAAATTTTGCCAAAAATTTAACTTAGTAAGTTTAAATTAATGAAGAAACTCCCCCCCCCCCCAAAAAAAAACCTTAATGTTAAAACATCGACTTCTTGTGATCAAAATAGCAAATTTTAAGGATTTTTAAAAATGCTCAAATGTGTCAATTCTCTTTTTCATTTTTTGGTTCACTGTCTGACTGTCGCCTGTATCAAACATGAGTATCTTTTGAATAAAGCAAGGTCAATCTAACGCTTAATCATGAATTAGTTCGACTGCAGCGTTGTTTGTTAGATTACCACAACTTACTGTACAATCTAAGTAGGAACTGCACATTTAACCAAAATAAAAAAATAAATAAATAAATAAAAAATAATAACAATGTTTGGCTTATAAAAATGCTGTTTTCTATGTGAACATAATTTTTTTGTTAAAGCTACAAATTTGATCTGGATTATCCGGAGAGCCGGATAAGCGAGTTTCGGATGAACAAGGTTCCTCTGTACTACTAAAAACTAACAGAAATAATTTACGCACAAATAATAACAGAAAAAAAAATAAGATAAAGACCATTTACCTAAAAGTAGCTTTTTTACCTGATTGCTCGTGCGCGACGCAAAGGAGAGTAGGGGAAAGAGGTGAGTTGTACCTTGGGACATTGCTAATTTATAAGAATCTATTTTTAGCAGCCATGTTTTTGTAATCTCTAATAGTAACCTTCACAATTAAATGGTACCATAGTAAAAATCAGCATCAAATGAATAAAATTGACGATTTTGTGAGAAAAAGAAAATTTCATGACTCAAAAGTAAATATTTTCTTTTTTTTCATTTCATTTTCTGTCTTTGTATTTGTAAATTTAATTAACTGATTTTTATTTTTCTCTAAAAGAGAAGTACTTTAGGTAAATAATTTGCTTATGAGAAAATAATGATAGTGCATCTAGATTGGCCATTATTTTGGTTCTTCTTAAACCACGTGGTGATTGTACCTTGGGGCAGCCAAACAATTTTTACCTTAGGACACGTTCCAATGTACACTGTAAAAAATTTCCGAAACTTTACTGGTTATTTCCGTGGAACGTTTCGGAATTTCAGAGGTTTTCACCTATTTCCCCATAAAATTCAGTATCTTCGCAAAAAAGTTTCCTGAATTGCTAAAAGATGCATGAATACAGACTTTTCACTGTGAAAACTATTTTTTGCTACCAGTTTAAAGATGGGCTGAGAGAGTTTATTAAGTGTATCGGCTTTAACTTGAGTATGCCCTGTACAAGGTGACTATAAGTGCCCAATGGGAAAAATAAGTCACTGGATAGCTGCAGCTTTGCGACGCAAGAATTGCAAGGAAAGGACTTTACTTGGCTCTTACTTGCAAGTCGCGCGCAGCTTTGGCTGCGATTGCTTTAATTCTTCTGCAGCTTTCTTGGTAAATTAGGAAATTTCCAGTCAGACACATGAAACCTGCTTATTTTTTCTAGATGGTTCCCGAGACACGATTTTCAAGAATAATTTCAGATAGGTTGCTACTTTTATGGGAAAACGTTCCTGGTTTTTGCAAGACATGGAACTGGCTGAAATTGGGCACATCAACTGCCTATTATTTTCCAGGAACGTTTCTGAACTGTTTTTACAGTGTACAACATATGCATGTTTCTTAATAATTAAGATATGTTTAGGAACATGGAACAATGTTCTAATCTTATGTAGTCTTTTAAACACTCTTAATGTTAGATATATAATAATTCAAAATTCATTATTCTTAATTCATTATTAAATATTCATGATTTAATTCACTACCACATGATGTTTTTTTTTTTTTGTTTAAAATTGGTTCAAGTATTTTTAGTATAAATTGGTTCAATTGGTGGCTGTTTCTTGAATTATGAAGACTTTTCCATGTTACAACTCGATGTGTCCCTAGGTACAATAGGATTTTGTACCTTGGGACAGCTTGGAACTTTTATTTTAAATGGGTGGCAACATTTTATTTTAAAATTGTCTGGATTTAAAAAAATATATTGCATAGAAGTATGTTGAAGTATTTTAATGTGACTTTTAGATTTTAAATTTGATTCAAATAATTGACTTTAAAAATTAAAATATGAATAACAATATGAAATGTGTCTCAAAGTACAACATTCTCCCCTAATGTGTTTATGAGTCTATTATGTTAGTTCCTATGTGACGTTGTAGAGGCTAATCGCATCGACCAATTTTGATTATTCTTATGTCAATCGATTTGTCGTAAACTTGAGAGTGTCACTAAACATATGACAGTAATCCAAATTCACCATATCAGCAACCAGTCACCATATTGTCAGTTCAAGATCGTGTCGCACGTTACCTGTGTGCATGCAGCGTGCGAAAAATGCAGATAGCGTTTTCTCTGTCTGAATTTTTTGTTTACTAAGTCTACTAAGCCGCGATTTTCATCTCCAAACATGTTGCATTTGTTTTTGTCGGGGTTCAGGGGACTGAGTTTCGCAACGTGTACTTTCTTGGCGAGCTTTTTTAGTTTTGCGAGAAAGATTTGACTGACGGACGTTTCCGAGCTCGCGTCATCATGAGTTATGCAGGCTGTTCATATAGCTGCGATTGACTTGAGTTCGCACATTTTTGTTAAAATTCAAGCATATGTAGCTTTAAGCCGAGTTAGGTCCCTAGAGGGACTAACAATCAATAGTTTATACCACCGCAAGTTACTTAATAATCCTCACGATATAACTCGTCAATAAAGTGACAAGATTACGAAATTTACCTTCTTATAATCATTATAAATAAGTCAATAAAAATTAACTAAAAACTGTATAACAAAAAATAATTATTAAATGAAAACAAAAAACCCGACTGTGTAAAAATTAAATAGAAAAACCTAAGCCCAGTAGCTTATAATGTTATTAAGTACTACTGAATAACTACACCATTGAAATAGTTTTATAATCGATACACACGTGAAACAAATCATAAATTCAAAAGCAGAATCGAAGGATCAACAGTCGGGGTCCATTCCTTTTTAAGCAATCAAGTAACCCAGCGAAATTTGAATGGGCCCCGACTGTTGATCCTTCTATTCTGCTTTTGAATTTATGATTTGTCTTATGATGTGTATCGATTATAAGACTATTTCAATGGTGTAGTTATTCAGTAGTACTGAATAATTCTAAACTACTGGGCTTATATTTTTTTTCTTTTTAGTTTTTTTGGTTTTTACTTAGTCGGGTTTTTTGTTTTTATTTAATAATTATTATTATTTTTGATTCATATAATTATGTTACTTTCTTCTTACACTTTCCCACAAAACCAAAGAGTTTTCATCTTCCTTCAATGGCTTCTTTAAACTCAAACTTGTTTTTTTTTTCTTTCTCTTCATCCCCCCCCCCCCTCCTTATATATTTTTTTTTCTTTGATTAATTCAGCAACAACTGATAAATCTTTTAAAGGGTATGAGCTCGTAATTTCGGTTGTCTTCGAAATGCATGATGAAAAAAAAAAGTAAGACTGAAGTAAAATTAATTCGGAAATTGTTAATGATAGTGATTTTATTGCTATTTCATGCATGAAACTGTACTGTCATTTACATTTATTTCTAATAACATTGCAGAAGAAAAAAACAAAGTGTTTAAAGAATAAATTCATGATTTCAAAGTACAATTTGTGTTCATTTGACATTTGACAACCAACAAGCTACCAACCGAGTCCTTGATCAATCCAGCTGGCATGATTATCGGAGAACAAAGAACCTGAAACTAGAATAAGAAAGCTTTCCGTGTATGATTTATAAATTGCGGTTGTCTTTTACAGAATAAATAAAGTATTCTTAAAACTTCGCGTAGAAAAAAAATGACGAAATTTGGAAGCTAGACTTATTCTAGTCGTCTCGTTTATGTGACTTAAGCTTCGTTTGCTCTCCCTCGAAAAACGACGACCACAATCCTCAATTTGGCATAGTTCGAAACAAAAACAAATCACTTGGATGCCGCTAAAATGGTGGTTCCCAAGGACTTGAATACAGACAAAGTGATTCCGCTTCGACAAAAACGTTGTAAAACTGCAAATTTAACAAGTTTTTAAAATAATGCACAGTTTCTTTAAACTGCAAAAGTGACACCGATGCTGTTCTGCCTTGAGGTTTGAAAGAATGACCTTAGTCTCAAGTTATCAGTCCAACGTTTATGAGGATTTTCGAGTCACTTTTAATTTCAAACTTTTACTTTACATTTATCATTTTAAAATGTGACCCCCCCATATGCAAGCTGGATGATGGTCACATAAGGGTTCCCGTGGCGTGACGGTCACAATCACAAATCATCCCAATAATGTCGTCAACGGGCTGTGGCGACATCGCAAAGTAACGTCGCAGTGACGTCTTCACTATTTCATTAAGTGAGATTTCACTAAGTGGTCAGAATTTAATAGTTGCAGCGACATTGTTGTGAAGGCAAAAGACAAATATTACAGCGTGACTCCAGTGAGACGTTACAATTCTGAAAGTTTGTGACGACAGTAACTCGCAGTAGCATCACTGTAACTTTGTCGTGACATTTGCTATCAGGGACATACAAAATTTTACATTGCTCAAATAGAAATTTATTGCCGGAATGACTTTTGCTCAAGTTGCTGAACTCCTCAAAGGTAGATGCTCATTTGAAACCAACAGATTAAAGTGAGACACTCTCTCATCTAAAGCTGAAAGTGAATAAGCGCACTTTCCATCTTATAAGAGTCAGTTGTGCATATTACTCCTTTGAGATTTAGGAAAAGTCTTGGAGGAGGGGCGTTCCGCAGCTGCAGACTTTTCACCCTCCAGAAACCGAAAGAACGACCGCATTCCTAGTGAGAATAAAAGAATGGCGATCAATAGCAAGCCATCCAGACCCCCAATCACAAGCAATCTGCCCTTCAAAGGATTCGAGTGATTCTCTTTTGTGGATAACAGTAGGACTCCAACAGGTTGACTGCAGGGGCGACAAGACAGCAATAATCACCCTGAAGAGAACAATCGTTCGACTTTTGCCGAAGTCCTTTAAACCACAAAAGACCAATAAAATACTCGTTTTCTCTCTTTCTTTGTCCTCCCAGAATCTTTGGGTACAAACATAGAGCAGAAATCACCTCGGTGGGGAACTTTCCTCTTCAAAAAAAGAGATGCGGAGAGAAGCAACAATGCCTCGAGAAGTGGCTTAGCTTGAGGCATCAGAAACTCCAATTATCACCCCAAAAATTGGAAATCACCCCTGGAAGCTGGCTAACATAATGCCACTCTTCAAGAAGGGGTCTAAAGGTATTGCTGGGAATTATAGACCTGTAAGTTTGACTTCGGTGATTTGTAAGATTTTCGAAACTTTGATCAAAATTAAGATCATGATGTTCTTAGAGACTAATAGTCTGTTGACTAGTTTGCAGTATGGTTTCAGGAAAGGTAAATCCTGTACTACTAATTTATTGCATTTCTACGACAAGGTTACCTCAGCTTTAGATAACAAAAAATGTGTGGATGTTGTTTATATTGATTTTCAAAAAGCTTTTGACAAGGTACCGCATGTTGCTCTTCTCAGCAAGTTAGCTGACATTGGAATAGGAGGAAAAACTTTACTTTGGGTTAGAAATTGGCTTACTGGTAGGAAGCAAAGAGTAGTTGTGAGAGGAAATCATTCTAATTGGAGTGATGTTTTAAGTGGGGTTCCTCAGGGATCAGTTTTAGGGCCTCTTTTGTTTATTATATTTATGAATGACATCAATGATAATATTTCTGGAAGCATGAATTGTTTTGCTGACGATGTAAAAGTTATGGGGATTGTCGAAAATGAAGAACAAGTAAAACAGCTGCAAGAGGATTTAGATCATATTACTAAGTGGGCAGATAAATGGGGTATGGCAGTTAATGTAGGGAAATGTCAAGTGCTACACTTAGGTCATGGAAATAAGCGTATGAGATATCGTTTACAGGGTTCAGTCATAAATCAGGCAGAAAATGTTATGGATCTGGGTGTCTTTATAAATCAGGACTTCAAGTTTAGTCAACAGTGCAGTATTGCTAGTAACAAAGCCAACAAAATGCTTGGGTTCATCAATAGATCTATTTCAAACAAATCTAAGAAAGTTCTTCTGCCTTTATATAGGAGTTTAGTAAGACCTCATTTGGAGTATGCTGTTCAGTTTTGGTCGCCTTATCTGAAGAAAGATATTTTTGTATTGGAAAGGGTTCAAAGAAGGGTAACTAAATTAGTAAGGGGACTCTCAGATTTAGATTATGATACCAGACTTAATAGGCTTAACATGTATAGCCTGGAGCAAAGGAGAGTCAGAGGGGACATGATTCAGTTATTTAAATTTATCAAAATGAAAGATGTAAATGGATTAAATTTTTGCGGGGAAAGCAGGACAAGGGGTCATTGTTTTAAGCTATTTAAATCTCAGGCTAACTTGGAAATCAGGAAAAACTACTACTTTAGCAGGGTCGTGGGCACTTGGAATAGCTTACCGGAAGAGGTGGTAATGAGCAAGGGAGTGGATAGCTTTAAGAGGGCCATTGATCTTCATTGGGGACTAATTAATTGACTAGGACCAGCCTAGCTGGGCCCAGTGCCTGTTGCTGGTCGTCACATTTGTATTTGTATTTGTATTTGTATTTGTATAAAATAGAAAAGAACGTTTATAGCTGCAAGACGGTCAATTTTCTGGTGTACGTCCAAAAAGTGAATACAACTCTCAACATTTCGGACGCATATTTGAAACGAAAGTAAACATATTTTAGTTCCGCTATAATTTTCAAATTTAACTTCACATGCTTAAGTATATAGTGAAATTTTGAAATAGCACTCTACAACGTTTTGGACTATACCTCGCTTCCTTACCAGTGTGTAAATAATAGTAATTGATTCAAAAAACACATTCATTATTCATGCCAGGTAAGTCTATTAAGTCGATATGTATTTTATATAATTTTTGCATTTTCCTACCTACCATTTGTATATCTTTATGGATGTTTTCCAGCTATAATTTATATCTTCTTGTGTCCTGAACAAATATAAGGTGTACCTTCGTATAAGGGCAGGGTTCGTACTCAATTTCAGAAATTAAATGGAGGAGTTTTGGAGGAGTTTTGAAGGAGTAGAATGAGGATTTGAAGGAGTGCATACTAATGGGCTGTCCTTAAATGTTGTCGCTTTTTTTTTTCAACATCTTTGACCCCTATTCCCTTTGTCACAAAGTGTCACACTTCATCTTACTCCTCATCTTGTCACATGTCATTTTTTAAACATATTGTTATAATAACTGTGTGATGTCACTTCTTGTCACCCTCTTTCTTCCTCTTGTCACAATTTCGTGAACCAGTCTCTCCCTCAAGGCATGACATCACTTGTGGATGACCCATTTTACAATATTATAACTGCCATTTGCTAAACAATTATGTTTTCAACACAATCACTTAATATAGTACATCTGCTTATGCATCTTTAAGTAATAATTAGAGAAACCAACTTTTGCAGCTGAGAGTATGGTGGAAGGAAATGCAATAATCATAAAACTTGAAAAACAGTCAAGCCCCCATTTAAGCATGGTTTACTTCAATTATGAAATGTGTTAGTCATCTAATAATATTTTCATCCCTTCATCACCCTTATACCTTCGCCCTTGTGACAAAGTTAAATTGTCGATCAAAGTATGTATTTTAAGTTACTGTCATAGAGGAAGACTATGTAGTCTTCAACTAAAAAAAGAAGGAGTTTTAAAGGAGTTCAAACCAAAATGAAGGAGTCTGAAGGGCCCTTCAAAAAAATTTCGCAAATGAAGGAGTATTGGAGGAGTTTTGAAGGAGCGTATACGAACCCAGAAGGGGCATTCAAATGAAACCTGGTCACTAGCCAAAGGTCTAAAAGTAATGGTTACGACTTTATTCAATCAAAAATAGTCGCCAAAACTGTTGACACATTTATCCCATTGCGACACTAGGAGGTCATTTCCATCTTTGAAGAAGCTAGTAGGTTGCTATCGGATCCAGAACTGAACCCAGTCACACACTTCGTCGTCCATTGTGGTATCCGCGATATCCGGTGTGTCTTCAGCGAATAGCTTGTTTTAGAGGTCCAAAACGATGAAAGTCATACAGTGAAAGGTCTGCACTGTGAAAGGGTGCACGGTGGATGTTCCAGCTCCAGCATTTCCCACCGAAACTACTGCAATGTCGTGTTCACCACATCGGCCGTATGTGGACGCCTTTGGACAACATGCCTGGTCGTTTCGACTTAATGGCTCATCTGAGGCTCTGTAAAGTGGCTTGATAACGCTGGGCATTGATGGTGGTGCAAAGGTTCAGGATATCGACGAGCAGTGGGCCCAGGGAGTGGGCCCTTGTGCTCAAAAGAGGACATGTTTCATAGTGGACGATAACTTGTGTGACCACCTTCTCTTCGGCGTTAAACCACACTCTCACTGTGCAACATGAAACGTTGCGCATGCGTCAGTCTCTCTACCAATAGATGATGTCTCCATACAAGCAGTTGCATCGTTTAACGTCCAATGTGAAGTATGTGAAGTTAGACGCACTGACCTGGTTTCATTTGAATGAACCTTATTTATTTTCATCGGAAGTAACGGAAGTATTCATGTATATTCACCGGCTGTATTGCATCATCATCAGTTGAACTGTATACTGTGCCAGGATTTGCGCCTAAAAAGTACGAGTAATAAGAGAAGACGTAATTTAAATATCAATAGACCTAAAGGTGAAAAGTGGTATAGTTTAAAAAACACTGGAATGGGAATGACCGCTCATTTCTTTCCCATAGTCAATGCCAATTGACTGGATAACTTCTACCATCTTCGTCCTTTTAAATGTATATCTTCATGGGAAAGGAAACTACCGTTTTCTCGCACTCTCTCGACAACGTAGGAAACTTGAAAGCGTCCGCCGTTGAAGAGGCTCACGTCGATCAAAGAAATGTGTCAAAACTCATACTGCATGAATAGGAAACCACTCTACTCCACTCGACGAGCTGTGCTGTCGAGAGAAATATCAACGCGCTCGGACAGTTTCCTCTGTGCCTGTTTGCGAAAAAATAGTACTTCAAAAGAAACGAGTGTGCTTCGAGAGCCCTCTATTGTCATCATGTGAGTTTTCAGCAGTTTTAAAGATAGGAAGTGAAGTGCGTACAAAAAGCCACCTGTTTGGTCTCTTGCTTTTTTATTGGCGAGGAAATATTGAGTAATGGTCTTTTCAATGCATTCAATATGAAGTGACATGTTGGCCGTTCAATTCTTCAGAAAGACACTAAGTTCTGCCCATGCATTTTGCTGCAAAACTAAACACTTAACATGGGTTTGATGCCGTTTTTTCTAAGACTAACAATAGAGTTATATACACTATGAAGTAAACTTACAGCCGATTACAGATTTTTTGAAGACCATTGTGTTTTTAAAGGAAATAAAAAACATTCTGATTTGATCGTCGCTCGGCGGTAAACATCTCATTGAACTTGTATTCGTCTCTCTCTCGGTATATATATATATCTCTGTATAGATTTTCCATACACTAAAATCGATTCAGAAACGTTTCTGGAAAATAATGAGCAGCTGATGTGCCCAATTTCCGCCAGTTACATATCTTGCAAAATCCAGGAATATTTTCCGCTAAAATTCAGTAACCTTCCTAAAGTTATCCTGGAAGCCTCCTGAGAAATTCAGAAATCTTCTCGTTAAAAGTCAGTCGTGTGTCTGGAAAATTAGAATAAACTGAGAAATGTATAATATAATAGGTCGGCATCTTCCTGATTTATCAAGCAAGTTCCAAGAGCATTATTGCAAACATGGTCAAAGCTAAGTCAGAATTCCAAGTGGCGAGAATTTTACCCGCCTGCAATTATTGCAAAGCAAAGTAGTCCACATTTATTCGCTCCATTTGAAAGTTTAATTAGCATGGACGGGTCGTAATTGAACTGAAAACGATGCACTTTATAAATACGCTCAGTCCATCTTTAAACTAGGAGCTAAAACTATTTTTCAAAACAGTGCTAAGTCTGCATTCGTGAGACTTGTAACAATTCAGGAAACTTTTTGACAAGGATACTTGATTTTTCCAGGAAGTGGATAAAAACCATTAAAATCCCGAAACGTAACACGGAAATACCCAGTAACGTTTCAGAATTTTTTTACAGTGAGTGGGATTTCGTCCAAGTGTGTTACAACGTGCTTTTATAACATTTAATTAATTAACCATCCCAATTCGCTGAGAACTGCAGTGCAAGTATATTTAAGCTAGAGTATTATGTGATGTAAATTTTAGTTTAGGTTGTGTATAATTCTTTGAAAAAATTCCCCAGTAAAAAAGGGAGGTGGGCGAAATGATACATAGCGATCCTTAACTTCAGAGGTTAATCGGATCGGGCTCTGGTACTGGGGAACTATCGGAAGTAGATCATACTTGAAGCACATGTTACTTGTGATGGGGATGGTGTCAAAAAAGAAGTGATGTGAAGAAATTCATATTTTCAATAAAAAGCAATTCTGGTCATGTTCCTGAACCGTGGGGAATCATTGAACAGACTTGTGACGAGATTTGCTATTACATGTGGCCAGTAGCGCGGCTTGAACTTGCAGGGGGAGGGGGGGAGGGACTTCCAAACCCGCCCTTCGCCGTACAATTTGTCAATTCATTGTTTTGCACGGACTTGTAAATCCTCACACAACTTCTGTATACTCCTTGACATCTAACGCTATTAGGATTCCGTACTTAGAATATTTGGTTGTGGACTTTTGAAAAGTACAGCATGACCAGGGGTGGATACAGACTGCCGTTTTAGGGACTGGTTGGGGTCATGCTATAAAATAAACAATGTTTTGGGCACGAAAAATTTCTGAAACTGCTTGAGTGTCAACAAAAAGCACCAAATCAGCCATAAATAAATCGTCTGGTAGGGCATAAACGTGACTAATTAATTTGATAAGCAATGAAAGGTATTTGAAACCTGTACTCCCCCTAAAAATAATTAATTAATTGAAAAGATTAGAGTGTAATCGTCCTCGCTTTTAAATTTTACTCACAAAGTATTTGAAAACAACAAGGATGAATAATTTTGCCGATGGTTTAGGAGGATCATGACCAGGGTAGACGGCCGCCCAGGGCGGCAGATTTTAGGGGCGGCAAATTTTGAAGTTGAAACTTTTTTTTTTTTTTTTTTTTTGAAGTTTTTAATATCTGTTTCAGTGCCTGAAGATAAGCAGCTTTAATATTAAAAAAATAATAATAATTTAGAGTTTGTACCAGTGCCTGAATATGCAAAATATTGTTTGGAATTCAACTAGAAATTCAGTTTAATTTGAGAGGCGGCAAATTATGCGATTTAAAAGTCTTTGGAAAATATAAATACATGTTTCAGTGCCACAAGATGCGCTACTTTAATGTTAAAAAAGAGTTTAAAGTGTGTATCAGTGTTTGAATATGCAAAAACCAGTTTGGAATTTAACAAAAACTCACTTTAATTTTAAGGGCGGCAAATTACTTGATTTTTTCATCTACAAGCGGCTTTGCACGGTCTACCTCGAAAATAAAAGCTATGTCAAGTGACGCGTGTTCAACAACAACTGGGCTCAAATAATAGAAGAAAAAATACTCTAAAATTTCCCGTCAAAAATGATTCTAAAATTTTGTTAACGGTTAATCTTTAAGTCCTGAATAAATTAAATGCATCCCTCTATTTATGCAACTAAAATCCTTGATTATTTTATACTGGCAGTAAAAAAAAAAGATCCAAAAATATGCAAAAAGAGAAATTTTTACCTCAAAGCAAAAGCAAGAATTTTGTTTGTTCGCAGTCGAGTAAAAAATGGCAACAGATCCAAAATGATTTTATTCACGTTAATTTAAACTGAGCTCGTTGGCAAACGATAAATTTCCGACTTGATGTGGATGTTCCATTAGGCTTAGAAATGCTTATAACTTTTTTCCTAGTGATTTAGTCTTTTTTTTTTTTTTTTTTAAATTCAACTTGAGGGGTAATTTTTCATGGGCTCTCGATGAGACCAAAATCAAAAATATCGGATCATTATTTCGGGTAGAAATAGCCATTAAATGCCATTTTGCCGCACAAAATGTTTGTGAGATTCAGGGACACGCTTTTTCAGATACATTTTTACGATTAAAAGTTCATTTTAAAAGTGCTAAAATTAATAAGTAAAAATAATTTTTACTTATTATTGTAGAAAAAAGTATCAACAATGTTTTATAGTTTCCATCAAGCACTTTTAATAAAATGTATCTGAAAAATCCGCCCTCCTCTTTCAATGTTTTCCCTTTCTCTAGTTCTCAGAAAACAAGAAAGTCTTCTAAACGACCCCCGAAACTCATCTCTCTGATATGCATAAAAGGACAATGAAAATTGAATTTTTAGTTCTAAAATTTCAAAAACTTTAGAGGAAAGAATCTCTGAACCTCTTTCGATACCATCATTGAAAAACGCTCTCTATAGGAGTTCAATTTAGAAAAGTTTTCAGTGGAGAGTTCTAGTATCTCCTTTTTCCCTGACATCACTGAAGATTGTCTACAATTGCGTTTTTAGAACTTCAATTTCGAAATGAATCAAATCGAAAAATCAATAATCTTTGAGTCATATCATTTTCCATAACGGCCACAAATAGGGTAAGTAATCGCGTTTTAAAGACATCAATTCCGAAAAATTTCCAGGGAGGGTATTCAAACCTTTCCTCCCTTTAACATTACCATACATAGTCAAAAACTTCGTTTTTAGTTGCAGAATTTCGAAAATATTTCCCGTGGAGAACCCGCGGACCCTCTATTTCTACGTGCTCCATCTTCGAGTTCTGATCGACCCCTTTCCAAAACTAGAAGCTTTATCACTTCATTCTTAACCTATACAATGTACAGAGGTTCCGTTTTAACCTGCAACACCTCTATTTCGCAACCGTTAGTCTCAGACGCATACTTCCAATCGCAAAAATGTTCAAAATCAGATGCTGAGTTCAGATATTGAAAGTTTGAAGCAAAAATAACTAGTATGTTGTGGCCATCACGAAACTTTCTTCTATATCTTTCTTATAATTCCGTTCCCTCCCCATGCTTGACGAGGAAGCAATATTTCCAACAAAAACAAAATTAAAATAGCCAAAACTTGACGACTATCACAATTCCCCACTAATCTCAAAAGCAAAGCAAAAAATAAAAATTGAAATTATTTTAAAAGCCTTGCATGAAATAATTAAACATTTATTTGTTAACAGACACAAGATGGCAACAGTTAAAAATTTTAAATCATTGAGATAATATTTCCAATCATTTCCATGCAATTAAAATCACGAGATAAACGCAGACGACAGTCTATAACGATTTTTCTTTCTTATTGTTGCAACTATAAAGCTATTTTTATTCACACAAATATAAAAAATTTAGCCTCCCCCCATGGAGCGATCGGCGCGAAAATTGAACCAACGCCTGTTCACATATGGATTCATATTTATTCCAAATTTCATCCAGAACGTAGCATTATTTCTTGAGATATGGCACTCACAATGGAAAAAAATGAACGTTCGATTGCGCCAACCCCTTTTCAGCTTTTGACATTAAAATAGAATAACTTCTTATACCTTCTAAGGACTACTTGTCGATAAATTTTTGTTTGATTACGTTCATTATTTCTTGAGATACAGCAGTCACAATTGGCGACAAAAAACGTTCTATAGCTCAACCCCCGTTTGAGCTATTGACACCAAAATTGAATCAGGACCTGTACCTGTTAAGGGCAACATATGGATCAAATTTTGTTTGATTCCGCCAGTTACTTCGTGGGGAATAGCAGTCACGCAAAACTCAAAAAACGTCCTATTGCTCCACCCGCCCCCCCCCCTTGGAAGAATTCGCGCCAAAAACCAATGGGCACAAGTTCATATAGAGGCACATACGTGTACCAAATTACGTTCGATTTCATGCGGTAGTTTTTGCTGTAGAGCGGCCACAAAAAACTGGTCACATACACACACACACACACACACACAGACAGACAGACATTTTTCAAAAATGGTCGAAATGGACTCAGCACACCTCAAAACGTTAACTTTTTATACGAGCCTTAGGTCCCCTAACTTATGTTTAGAGAAATAATCTCCATTGAAAAATATAACTATTACAAAAAAATTAACATTTGTGCTACCAATACTCTAGCAAATATTCAAGTTCAAAGTTTTTAGGGACCATATGAAAGATGTGATTGGAACTTATCGCCCTTTTAGAAGAATGACAGGTTGTCGAAGTAAAAAAGCAAAGTATTTATATTTTTCATTGCTATTCAAAAATTTTTGCCAATGCTATGCCGTGATACGCAAAAGAACGCGACAAAACATCAAACAGTTTGAGAAATCACACTCTATGCTCACATATAAATTTAAACCTTTGTTATCTGCTATATTTTCCCCCAAAAGATGTTATTGACAGCGAGTGAAAAGGCGTGTAAGTCACAAATAGCTGCGTTTCATATCTCGGTGAACATTGGTCGTACTAAAGTCAAACTTTTTGTGTTGAAATTGCTTTTCAATGGATATTTTTCCGAACTATAAGTTTGGAAACCTAGGGTCCGTATAAAAAGTCAAAATTTTATATTTTTTGACTCGTTTTAATTTTTGCTTCAAACTTTCAATATCATAACTCTGCATCTGATTTTAAACATTTCTGCAATTGGAATTATGCACCTAAGACGAAAATAGAGAGACGACGTTGCGAAAATAGAGGTCTTGCAGGTTAAAATGGAACACCCTGTATACATGAGATATGATTAAAAAAGTTGCTAAGAAAGAGAGAGCTGGAATGATTGACGTCCATTTCAAATGAGAAAATCTTTTGTCCCTCCCCCTAAAATTATTTTCTGGTTGCGCCATTGCTTCTGCCTCTTAAATCCCAGACAATTCCCAATATGAGCTCCTGCTATTCCTTGTTGTACAAAGTTCCTATGCCACAGAGATTCCAAACTCGTCTCGCCAATCTTTTAAAAAATGATAGTTTTTTATTTATTTAGTTTTAAATGACAAATGGGAGAAAAGCAACAGTTTGAAGTTACAGGATTACTTTTAATATACCTGTCTATCTGGTGCATTTGATCTCGGAAAACAGTATTAAGGCTGGGGTATAAGTCAGGATTTTATTTATTTGTTTCTTACCAATTTGTATTTGAATAACTTACTTCAGAAAGAGCAATGGAGGAGGGGGCACTTGTCAACCTCGCCTAGGACGGCAAAACTACTAGAGCCAGCCCTGGTCATAACCTCCCCTTTTATCCACTCCTGAGCATGACAGTCTTCTGTTTCTTGGGAAAGAACGTTTTCTTTTTAGTCTATCTTAAAATAAAAAAGAATAGATTAACTCCGCCGTTAAAACTGACCCAGACAATACATGAGATGCTGGAAAGAGTTACCACCGTATGAAGGGAAACACGAACGTATGCATCAGATCTAAAAAAGGTGTTACTGCCTCAGACTCGGTGGCATAGAATGATTACTGTCGTGGAACAAAACGTGTTCTTGTTACTCCTCTTCTAACGGTAACAGTGTAGAAGACCAACGTATAATTAGGTGTGGGACCATCTCCTCACCAGTTTGCTCCCGGATCCTCTTCCAATGAAGATCGTCTGTTTGGGGTGGGTGGAATCATTGATAACCCCGGACGTGATCTTCCGTCGAGACAATTGACCTTTTCATCATCTTTTGACTAAGCCGATTTTCCGTTTTGACATGCGAGAAATATCCGTTTTTTTAAGCAGTTCAGTATTTGTCTGGTGAAAACTACACTTAGTAAAATTATGTAAGAGGAATAATTGTCATCATTGTGTGTGGATCTGATTCTGTAGTATTTCTGAAATAATGTTTTGGTTTTTTTTAAACTATTAATTAAGATAGTTGGGTGGAAAATATGGTTTTAAGGGTTAACTTTTGCAATTTATTCTTTCATTTGACAAAAAAAAAAAAAAAATGTTTAAGATACGGATTTTTGTGTGATAATACGCCTTTTTATGTTACGTATGCGCAGATTACTTAGTAGATGAATTTCTAACTTGTCGATTCTGTAATCAACTTGTTTTTAAAATGCGCTGCTTTCTTTTGATTTGCTTCTCTTAATACATTTTATTTTCGAAGTATCTTCTAAGTTTGATTTTCAAGAAATGTATGTTTCTCAAAACCAATGTACGAAGAATTGGATATGGAGCATAACATTTATCAAATCTATACGCGCAAAAAATCCACTTTTAGGCCAGCTTTCGTGAAAGTTCTTCAATATATTTTTCCAAGGAATGCGTTTTTTAACTGCTGATTTTGTAAACCAGTCATATTATCGATGGCAATCTTTGCGAAATGTTAAAAAGCATGCACACACATAAATGTATACGCATTTTTATTGTCATTAAAAAGAAGGGAATTTTTAATCCTCAAGAAATTCCACTTCTTTAAATATCTTCTGCTTAAAAAGTTTGGGGGTTGTCCATAAATGATCTCATATTTTTTTCAGCAAATTTGACCTCCCTCCCCCTCCCCATTGATACAAACTGTCAGACTAAACCTGACCCCCTTCCATCCACTTGCCACATGTCCCACTGTTTTCCATAAGCATATTGGTATAAAAGTGTGTGATGTCACACGTCTTGTTCACTGTAAAAAAAAAAAAAAAAAGAAACCTTACTCAGTAAATACGGTGGCAGCATTCTGCACTTTGTGTAAACATATTCCGGTGGCTAGCTTCCTCCATAGCAATGGAGTAATTTAACTGATAAAACTGGTGTAACGTATGAGCGTTACACCAGTTTCGTCAGTTAAGTTGCTTCATTGCTAGGGAGGCAGCTAAGCAGCCACCGCTTTTACGGAGAAAAGTTACACATTTTTTTAGTTATCCCCACCTTATCACAAATTTTTACAATTTCGCGTGCCCTTCTCGCCCCTCCACAAAGCGCAGCATCATTTGAGGATTATGTTTGTCAGTTATAAGTTTTTTAAATAGAAATTTGTTTTTTTTTTTTTTTTTTTAATTTGGTCTCTTGACATGGAAACATATTAATAACGCAGTTTATAAAATTAACTTTAAGAAAATAAAAATTTACATCGCAGAAAGCGGCGTTTAGCCACAAAATGGCGGACGTGTCTCTACTTGAACTACAATCTAGGGAATCCCTTCGTGTACTCAATCTTAGTATGTCTGAAAATTATTACAACGCACACAGCCTGTGACTCAACAAGTTTCAGATTGCTAACCAAACTACTTGGACCTGAAATAAGTCAAACTTTCACAGAAATATATTAAACGTTAATTTGACTATGGGTTATTTAATTAAAATATTTTTTATGTTTCATAACTGCTGCTGGAAAAAAAAATGAAAACCCTATTTCGAAAATTCCATTAAAAATAAATATAAATCTTTTCAAACTTCTGTGGCAGTCTTTTAAAACGACATTTATCTTACCTATTAGTGGTAAGTATCATATTTTCTGGTGGTCTTATTTCTTTTAAAAAGTCATTTTTCTTATAAAATGTGCTACCACAATTGCAGTTTGAGTGACAGCTGCATTAAATGAGAAAACACGATAACAGTCATAAATTTCATTTTTTTTTTTTTTTTTAATTTATAGCTGTTGTATCTCACATTGTCATTTTAACCGCTTCATTGTACAAACAAGATGGAAGCTGAGATGAAAAGAAATTATATTTTTAGTTCTATTAAAAAGTTGTCGAACAAAATAATCCAATTTGATCACTGAAAAGCAACTTATTTACCTGCAATATGTTCCTCTTATTATCAAATCAGGACATGCATAAAAAAAATAATAATAAAATCCATTCGTCTGTGAGAAAATTTTTTCACTGCCTTTTAATCATTAAGTATTAATGAAAGGTTTCAACGTTTAATAAGAATTTAGAGCCAATTTAAAAAAGAAAAAAATAATATTTTTACTTGCGAGTGCTCAAAAGTCTGCAAGTTGTTTTGAAACTCTGAATATTCTTTTTTCTGCCTTGTCGACATTTCAAAAACAGTAAATTGTAGGAATTCGCCTTGCAACAGCATCTGTAACCACAACTTCCAGAAAGAAAATACTTAAGTTAAAGGAATAAGCATTAATTTGTTTAATACTACATTTGAATTTCATTTATGCGTGCTGCATTGTTTATTCTGAAGTGATGCCTGATACGAAGCTGAATGTTGTTCGGGAGGGGGTTGTTAGAGCCTGAATATTTCTATTAAAAAGGGTACTTCTCAGCATTTTCTGCAATACATTCCTCTCAGTTTTTCAGAAAAGTTAAAAATCCTTTTTTTTTAATTATTTTGTTAGCTTTTTCTTTTCTGTAAAGATGAGGGATTAAGCTAAAAGCATTATTTTATTATTAGTTATTATCTCCCAAAAGATTTTTATCGACATGTTTTTCGTTATTTACATAATTTAAAGTGTAATATTTTCAACGCCTTTTTTTTTTCTCTCAAGAACTTGTTAAATTAATTAAACAGTTCTATTAAGCTCTTACATTAATTTAGGAAGATGAAATACAGTCCAATAAGGAGTACCCAATACATATTAAAGAATATTAAAGTGTTCTGAATTTATGTGATATTGTGGCCTGATTTTTTTTTTTTTTTTTTTTTTCCACATCCACAATACGAGATTTGGAAGGATAGAAAATTGCATTACAAAAAAAAAATGTTTACAAAAAGATTAAGAGTTATTTTTTCCGGTAAAGATTGTTTTCAGATTACGTGTTAAAAAATGAAGGCTGCAATAGATATCTATGTTGCGAAATGAAAATGTATACTTGTGAAATTTTACTGTTATGGGTCATTCTCTAGAATGTTTAACTTTTGAACGAAAATATTTTTCAATCTCAAAACCTTTTGTTTTCTTTCTTTTTCATTCTTACATGAAAGTATTGCCTACTAGAAGTAACCATAAACAATGGCCTAGCTAAGTTCCAATTATTTTACTCATAAATGAAAAAAATACATTGTTCACGGAAATTTAAAAAAAAAAGAAATTTTTAGTGCTTGAAAAAAAGGCCAAGTATTTGTGTTGATTGTGAAAACAATGAGCTATTTTAATGATTAGTGTGAATCTAATATTAAGCTCTATTAATTAAAGTATAGTTTAAAATTTAGTTCTCCTTTTTTTTTCAAATTTGTGTTCAAAATAGTATAGTGCTAGTATATTTACAAATTAGTAAATTTGAATACACCGGTAGTTTATAATTTTGCAGACTGTCTAAAATTGAGGTATTCCCCCTTCATCATTTATTCTTACCTCAGAAATAATGAATGTGGCCCAATGAAAGGGAAATTTGAAAACCTAGACATGCTTCAATTATGAAAAAAATATTTTGCATTCCATACAAAAGCATTGAATATTTAGTTTAATTAGTATGTATTTTAACATGGGTTTTATCACATTTTTGAAAAACAAAACAAAACATTCTGTATCAACATTTTTAAGAAGAAGTTCATTACAATCATACAGACGAAGATTCAGTTTTTAGTACGATTTATTTCTAGTGGTAAGTGAAAACAAAATAACACACATAGAAAAAGTAGTAAGAGAAAAAAAGTCCTTTACTAATGTTGAGAAATGTCCCCTCTCCCCTCTTTCTTTAGGATAGTTAATATTAAGCAATAATAACTTGGCAGATAATTAGCTGGAAATGTTTCCATTAAACCAATTCTGAGTAAAAGAATAATGATATAGTAAATAATTTGTTCCTTCCGATTTTTCGAATCAACGTTTTTCCTTGCTATTCACGTAAAAGAGTTTCTCTGGCGCACCTTTTCCCAACCTAGATCAAAACCGGGTGAAATGTCGAATGTTTTACAAAATGAAAAATGAAAAATGAAAATAAGAAAACCAGTCAGCAAAAGCCCCACTATGGCATTCCGATTCCTCCCCAAGAGGTCGAATCCCAAACGATTGGCCCCTTCGCGAACAAGAAGCACCATTGTTTCGATTCTTCTGGTAACTACTTGTTGCTGTCATTCAGTCGTTTCACGGAGCAACTGTATAAATTCTCGGACGGTAACGGCCCGAAGATAAAACCATAAACTAACTATGGGTTGTGCAGTGATTTGCGAGGGGTGAAGAGGTCCTGAAGACCTCCAAGCGATGTCCATGGACGGATCGTAAAATAAGAATGGCATCTAATCGAGTACAAATGGGCTCTCCGTGGTATGGATTACGACATGGTAAGAAGTGGTAATGATGCACTTTATGCTTTTAGAATGGATGCTATTTGCATGTGAAAAAAACAAAATATAAACGGGCATCTGCTATGAGCGATTGTATTTTGTCATAGGAAACAGTATAGAAGTCCGAAAATTCGGCGTGCGATAGCGATCAACGGTAACTTGGACAACGCGGCATTAAAAGAACATATGTGTGATAAACTACCATTTTATTGAAAACCATTTTATAGTTTTGAAAATAAAGTGGGATGAATGCATCTATTTCTTTTCAAGGATGCCAGCTTTTACAGATGTGTGTAAGCCTCTAAATTAAGCGAAATCTCATTTGAATGAGCTGAACACGCGCATCAAATTTTTGCTTTCCCTCCTCATGCAGATAGACTCGTCTTAACTGGACGTTTGCCAATTCCATGCAATCCATGGTCAAACAGTACGTTGAAGTTATCTAATGAAAGATGAAGAGTAAGATGCATCAATTATTTGACTGAAAGTAAAAATCGAAATAATTTTTTGTGGTTGATCCAACTAAATCCAGATATTTTTGATCTTGCGAATAATTTCTTTAAAAATGTCAATGCAACTTGATGTTGACCACCACAAATCAAGTACATGGCCAATAAAACAGCTGCAAATCATCCAAAAAGACAATTATATAACAAACAAGACACAATATTTCAACTTTTAGTGATCGCAAAATTATATTATGATTTCTGTATAAAAAAATTTTGAAAAAAGAAATAGAACCGACTTCAAAGTTGCTCTAAAAAGTGAAAAATAATTTTATTCTTTAAACACCATCGATAATGCTTTTAAACATAATTTTTGAAGTTGGCGCAAAAACAAAACGTAAAATCCAGTGTAACCATGCTTCGTTCATTTTTTTTTTTTAGAAAAGCATCCAAAGTTACGAACAAAACATTTATATCGCTATTCAAAAATACTGGCATCAATGCATAATGTATGTGATAGTGAAGAAACTGGTTTTGGTTAAATTTATAGTTGTATTTGAGTTATGGCTGCGAATGATTTTATCTATCGTTTTTGCGCCAACTTCAAAAATTATGTTTAAAAGCATTATCGATGGTGTTTAAAGAATAAAATTATTTTTCACTTTTTAGAGCAACTTTGAAGTCGGTTCTATTTCTTTTTTCAAAATTTTTTTATTTCATTCTTTTTAGTGTAAATGTAGGTATTTCAGAAATAATAAGAAGTTACCATCACGAAACTTCATTTTTTTTCTTAAAAATGCTCCATACTAAAAAAAAAACTATTGACACGCGTTAAACTTTAAGCGATTGGCACTAAAAACTTATCTTTGTTCCTCTCTGGAAATCATGCGTAGTTAATTTAATTATAACCATTTAAGTATTACGTTTTTCCTAACTAATTTACATTCCACAGCATTTAAGTTGCTCATGATGCAATCCTGTATTTTCATACTTAGCCCCGATCATCAGTTATCGGCATAGATGATAACGATAAAAATACTACAGAGTAGTTGAGTCAAACCTAATGGTAGCATTGTGAAGGCTAAGCAGATCCTAATCACTGCATCACCTTTCTTCCAGGTTAGGTTTACCCTTACTATGGAGCAATAGCACTGAAGAAAGGAAGATTTTGATAATTCACATAGGGTTACTATAAATCAGCAGAGTTACTAAAGTAAAATTATTTACGCCAAAAATGAGACGGCAGTGCCAGATTCTCCATTATCGAAATATCCCTTGAAGAAATTTGATGCTTGCTTCAGAGAAGCCTTCATTCAAAATTATCATTACAATTACTATTAATGTTACTGTTATATGGCACCAAACTTTTATAACAATGAGTTTCCTATTGTCGCGTAGATGAAGATAGCGAAGACAATGTGAAAGCCAAATGAAGCGAATACTCGTTAGTCTCAACTCGAGATCTTTATTCAGAACCACGAATGAACGTTACATCTCCTTATATACAACTTGAGAAAGTGCTGGAACTTTACAGACTTGGAAAGATACAGAAATTAATAGAAGATTCGAGAAAATACGGTAATCAGTAGAAACGAAATTTTAGTAAAATTCACTTGCTCCTAGCCGGGATTTGAACCCATCCACGGATGAAAAGTGCGAACTTCGCTACAAAATCATTTAATAGGGAAATTGCATAAAATTTACTCTTTTTTGCCCAAAACTTTTTTTTAAAGAACAAATATGGTCAAACAAAGTAATGGGACCTAAGTTGAGCCATCCCCTATCCATTAAAAAAAATCATCAAAATCGGTTCACTAGGTGAGACGCTATGAGTGGACAAACGAAAAAAAAAACATACATACGGTATGAATTGATAACCGCCTTCTTTTTGAAGTCGGTTAAAAAATCATTAACAATATTTGGCTTTATTTATTTATTTTGACTTTCTTGTAGAATGTTGGTAATTTGAGAATCTGTAAATCGCTTTGTCACAGATTTCAATTTGGACAAGGGAGAGCGGGAGGGGGAGTTCACTTGCTGGTCACGCGGCGAGGACTTTGATCTTATAGTTCCCCTTCCTTGGAACTGATAACTTTTATCTCACTCCGTCTGGGTGTTATTTGTGACTTGAAAGAGAAACTTCTCACGTAAAGATTACCCGAAGCTACCTCGGAATTCATAAATACATGTTGCTCCTTCTTCTTCTTTTTCTTTTTCTATTTTGCTGTTCTTTCCACTTCTGGATCAACGTTGAGGTTAATGCCATAGGGTGCATTAATTTTAGGAGTTAAATACTTTTTATTACATCTAGGGGCGTGCACAGGGGGGGGAGCAGAGAAGGGACACCTGTTGCCCCGTCCTGGGCCTGAGCTTGAAGGGGGGCCCAATATTTTAAAACTAGGCGTGAAATATAGAAGTAAACAATATGGTGAGAAGCCCGGAAAAGTAATTTGTGACGGGCCCCGAAATTTCTTTGCACGAACCTGATTACACCTAGAATGAAATAATATCAAAATTCATTTTCATTTCACCTATTACATATCATTCTCAAGTTTCATTTTTCGATATGAACAATTTTTCATTCGATTTTTAGCAGTTCAAAATTTAGCCCCTTTGAAGCAATTTAAACGGGTCCTATACGAAAGACCATGTCAGCCTAGTCGGAAACTTAGGGGCCCGGTTTGGAATCGTGTACATTCTGTAAGTTTTATGGGAGTAGGGAGCCCGGCGAAAAAACTGACAAGTGGTTCGCCTAAGCTCTTGGCGGCCCTGAATTTAAGGTGAAATAAATCCCAAAGCAAAACGTGGATTTGCTTCAAACAAACTTGATGAAAAGAACTTTTAACGAAGTATATATGTCCAAAAGACTTTTTTGCTAATAGGCTCTTCTAAGTGATATAATTTATTACTTTTTTGTGTGTGTGTTTCAACAATTTAAAAATTATCAACGTCTATAGGATAAATTCAAACCCTTTTATCTGAGAAAATAACAGCAATTAGGTTTGTTTTTTAAAAGCAAAATCCCAGCAAAAATGCAGATATTCGGTGTGTTTTTATAGCTTCTTGTTTCAAGAATCAAAAAGAAGTTATTTGTAAATACTAAAATGCAAGATTAAATGTGAAGAAAATGAAGTGAAGCGCCATTGTTATTAATGCTTTTTGATACGTATATCTTTATTTTGACAAAGAATTGAAATTTGACAATTAATGTGATTTTTAACGATTAAAACGCAAAGCTGCCATGAAGATTAAGCCCAGGATGAGACGAAAAACATTACTAGCCATAGAAAGGTTAGTAAGTTTATTTAATGATTTTATTCCGAGGTTGAAAAACGGATAAGAGTAGAGATAGAGCATTTTCATTTAAAAAAATTAAATAAAAAATCACGATGAGAAAAGAAAGGAGCAATTATTAATGGAGATTTATAAAATGTATCAGTTTGCGTGTGTTCTTTTTGTACTGAAAAAAAGACTGACAACAACATAAGAGAAAGAGAGATATGACTCAATAAAGTACTAACAGGTAATACTAGTAGAAAACAAGTAATTTATTCCTCCAGAAGGAATAAACGAATTATTTTCCGGAAAGCAAGCGGAGTGAAAAAGCTGTAACTCTTCCTGTTTAAATTAACTTGTTTCGCACTTTACTCTCTTTTCTTTATTTTCTTTAATTCCCAAGCTATGCAATGAAATTTTTTATTAAACGGTTTTCTCTGTTATGCTCTTTGTTTGGATTGCACAAAACTTGATGATAGGTTTATATTAGGTGCATATTACTCTGCAAGAACGCTGGTGATAAAGAGGAGGAGAGATGAATTCCTTAAAAAGGAAACTTAAGCAGAAGACTTGCATTTTATTCCCGTTATAGAGTTATTAATATTTCAAGCGAATGTTTCAAAATGAAATTAAATAATCATTCTGATAACATTAGCAAAATTTATATTATTACTGCATTTTTTTATTCGGAAAACTATTTCAAATGAATAATTAATCCTAGAAGCAACAAGAGCAACAGTGGTAACAATAAGGATTATTGAATATTTCTTAAAACGAAATTTAAAACTACTATTTTCATTGTTATAAAATAACAATAACTGTTATCACATTTTCCAAAGAATTATCAGTTTTTTAAATTTTTAGTAGCAATTGTTATAAGAGGGATTATTACAATCAGAGCTTAATTTCTAATTTTAAAGAAGTGTGTGAGCCCTATATACTACACAGTGCTATTTTTAATGTGTAAAAAGAGTGAACTCTAGTACAGCGATTCTCAGCGCTCCGGTGGTCAGTCGGACCGACACCACCGCAGAAACACTTGACCGGTTCTCAGAGCTTTCTGCTTGCCAACGTTAAAAAGAATTTCCTCTCTCAAAAAAAGGAAACACCATGCTAATAGAAAACTAATATCCTGTACGACATATTTTACCTGAATTTTATGAGTAATTTTAATTTTTTTAAAATGATTTTTAAGCATTGTTTTCTCTTCTGTATTATTACTAAAATAATTAGAATTTATCATACAATTAACATTAATTTTTTTTTTTTTTTTTTTTTTTTTTTTTTTTTGTAGCAGTTCTTCAAAAGCAAGAAACATTTTGTAAATATATTATTATTTTTTATCATATTTTGTAAAAAAAAAACTTAGTTGTTTGCAAAAAAAAATTTCACGTTCGTAAGGTTTTTTTTTTTTTTTTTTTTTTGCAAAAACAAAAAAAAAGAAAAGAAAAGAAAGGAAATATGCGGGAAACCTCACTGATACGTAAAAAAATGTACATGTTTTTAACAATTCACAAAACAAGTTTGTTTGTTTGTTTGTTTTTTCAAAAATAAATAGAGTCAAGCCCGCTTATTAGAATATCGGTTAATAGAATACCCGCTTATTGTAATACGTTTTCAATGTACCAAACCAATGTAATGTGTTATTTTGGTCTCGGTTAATGCAATATCCCGCTTATTAGAATTTTTTTTCGTGGCAAAATGGCTATTCCATTAAGCGGGTTCGATTGTAATCAAATAAATAAAAGACAAAGGAAAAAAAAACATTTTCCTCGATTTTTTTCTTTTCCCCCAAACGCTTTTGCCGGTCAGGGGTTGAAAAAGTGTTGAGAGCTCCAGTAATGTAGCCAGGTGGATCCAGGGCAGCACCCACTAGATTTTCTTATTTATATACTGCTTGCATTAAAGGTACAGAATTTTTGCCGATTAATTAAAAAGGTCTCCTACCTGTTTTCGGTATGATTTGTATCTCTACGAAACGAAATTTAAAAATTTTAGGTAAATTTCCAAAATGTTTAATAACATAAAATAATTTGAAACGTAATTCCCTCTCATTCAAAATCAGCATTTTTTATTTATTTATTTTTTTAGAGGCCCAAATTTTGTTAATTTTGGTTTACTTTCGCAAAAAATAATAAATAAATTTTAAAAAAATACAAGTTTCAAACAATAATAATTTAACTTCATAAATCAATAAAAACGTAAATGCTAAATGTTCGTTTTTTGTTGGGCATTTTTCCTCCTTAAATCAATGTGCTCAGTTTTCTTGGAATTTTTATAACAAACATTCAAATTAGGAAAATATTTTCTGTGATTTGAGGGAGAAATTCAAATATTTGCACTTCCCAGCTGTGTTCCCCGTTTACTCTCATATTTTCTAGTTTTAATTATGACCTCTTGGAATTTTATAAAATAGGGGTTTTACTTTTTTTTATAATGTATTTACAAAAGCATTACATCAGTATCAATCCCCCCTTTACTGTTTTTTGTCATTTTAGCATTGAATGCATTTCGTTAATTTTGTATTATCAACTTCATTAAAGATATTTTACGCGTTTAATAAAAATATAATGTATCCTTTAGCTCTAGCTTTTTCAATAGAACTGTATTTTTAGGTAGTCCCGGGCCAATTGCTTTTATCATATAATTTTAGTGATATTTCTTGGCCTGGAGACTCACCCTTCTCTGATATAAAAGTCTGTATCTACCCATGCTTTTAATCATTCTACAAGTACGTATGGCCAAACCTCTTTGAAACTTTTGTGATTGGTTTTTTGTTGATCATTGCCAGATTTCCAGTTTCTGCCAACATGTTACTGACAGAAATGGCACACTAGTTTCCCATTATTTCTCAGGAATGTTCCTGATTTTTATTTATTTATTTATTTTACAACTAACCATATTCCCCTCCGAGATGTGTAAGCATATCTAAATTTTTTCATCCACTGCTTCTTTGTATGATATTAAGTGAGAATTAAAACAATCTGGAAAAATCAGACTGAAGTTTCTGCAAAATTATAAATTGGATAGAGAAACACGAGCAATCAAAAGCAGAGCAAAGAGACAACAAAAGAAAAAAACATTTTCAAAAAGATTGGGTGAGAGGGGTGTTAGAGAAAAAATCAATGCTACCAAACCAGCCTTCGATTACTGAAACTTTAATTTGTCATTCCTGGGAGAGAAAAAAATGTGCAACGAAAGACACACGAAAGAAATGAAACTTTTATCTTTTCTTTCTTTTCTTTTTTTTTACATTCTGAACTGTCACTTCATCCAATTGTTTTCTCTCACGCTACACTCTTGTTCTTTCTGCGCCTGATTAAGGCTTATTCACAAAAAAAAAATTGCTTACTTTAATGAAGATTTATTTCAAACAACGAGAAAGTCAAACAAATCTCGAATTACGCTTTTCAATCTTTGCCAAAAACAATGAAAATAAGTAGTAATTTTAAGTAAATTTTGTTAAAAAATGTTGAATTAATTTCAGGGCTGAATTTTAGCAATATGGATTGCGCTTTTAAACTGATGACTTGATCCAAAGAAATCTGAAAAAACCAGGATTATTTGAAAAGTTTAAAATGCCCAAAACGTATGTACCAACAGTATATGCTTGTTTAAGTTCAGCTTTAAAATTAATTTGTTAAATTTATTAACTGAACTAACTTTATAATTACTATTACTCTTCATTGTTTTTGGCAGCAATTGAAAAACAACTACGTCACTTCCGGCACACAGAAAGATTGCGGGTCAGAATTTTAAAGCCCTCGTATGAAAAGTTTCACTTCAAAAGAAAAGAAGATCTCTCCTCTAAAAGAAAAAGTACAGTCGGACCTCCATATATCGAAGTAGCAAATTGCCGGAAAAAAATTCGATATATAGAAATTTCGATATATAGAAACGATCCTATTTTATCATAAAAATCTCCTAAAACATTAAAATTAAAGCTAATTTTCGTGCATGAAACCCAATTTCTAATGTATACGAGCATTGGATTAAACGAAAGTGAATAACTGAAAAATTAACAGAAATTACATTTTTGTGCCTTCATACTTCTTCATTCTTCGGCAGTTCAACTTGATTCGCAACATGAGGGGATTTTCGTTTTGACAATGTAATCGAGAGAAAAATAAAAAATCAATCTTCTTCACTTGAATGATTTTTACTGAAGCTAAAAAGACTAGGAATGATAATCAACAGACAAAAATGATAACTTGAAACTGATTTTACAGTGTTACTGGTTACAACTAAGATTTGAAATAAACTTGAGGGAATTTAAGAACTCCAGAACGAAACAACGACCTATCTACACACCCTTCAAACCTAGATTTCTTATGAGTTTCTTAGCAACCTTTAGTAAACATAGTTTTCCCCGCTAACCTTAATTTTTCATGAGACAAACAGCCTAAAGTAAAAAAAAAGATCTACGAATGTCTCGATTAAAAATTCGATATATAGAGATTTTTTCGATATATAGAAACAATTTTTCTATGTAATAAACATTGAAATTTGCTGGGATTTCGATATATAGAAAATTTCGATATGTGGAAGTTCGATATATGGAGGCTCGACTGTATTAGTTTTGTCTTGCAGTCGTTTGCTCAGTCGCAGTAACATTGCTTGACGTAGAGCAGTAAGGAAGGCGTACGCATAGATTTTGATTGGCTACTCAAACACCCTCATGACTGGTTGATCACAGTAGACTCCGCCCACCATTCACGGTTCTTTTTAGCGCGAAATTGGGGAGAAACGCGTCACTTTCTCACCTACCCTTGGCTTGTACGTGACCGAAAACAAAACCGACTGGTTAATTAACATGATCTCGAACCTCTTAAATCTCGAACCTGATGAGGTCTAATTCCTGTTTTGAACCACGTAAAAACGGAAAAAAATAGAATGAACTTGACAGAAATTTGGAAATTCTTGGACAAAACTCCTGAGTTTCTACTCCCCTATCAAGGGCTTAACTTGCATGGGAGCTCTGCGCCGGCACATCTTTTTTATTTTATAGGAATTTTTTGAAAATTAGGCGAAAAAACAGACTGTTTGTTTACACATACAAATTAGCTATGATGATTATAAACAGGGCTACCACACTTTTGCCAAAATTCATACCTTACCTCCATCTTTTAACTTAGTTTCAACTTAGAAATTATTTAAGACATTTCAGAAATATTTATTAGGAGTTGTCAATATTTCTAATTATTACTTATTTATAATTATTCTGCCGTGGGAAGGTCAAGCGCAGTGTCTGCAAAAATGAATTTTTGAGTTATTTGAAGGAACCCGCTTTTGATTCCATATCAACAATAGGGAAATGTTGTCATTAGGCATTTTTTCATATTTTATTTTCAGTAGAAACCAAAAAAACTTTATTTTGCCTAAACAGTAATTTATAAAGTTATGTGGACTGTAATTTTAAATTAGTATGGTTTATAAAGAAATATTTCAAAAATTCAATCTTTATGGTGTTTCAAAAAATTATTTCTGCGATTCCACTGAGCTTGATTGCATGGGGAAACTTAAATTAATAATTCATCGTAAGTAAAGGGTGATTTAAGGCTTGTTAAATGGATTTGTTTTAGGGCTAAAAACATTTGGAGGATTGAGAGCAACTTCTTGTTAAATGCATTCTTTTCCCCAGTACCTGATGCGTAGTAAACTATTCTATTATAAGTCAGGCAACTTATCCAGAACACCAGCGCCAGCCAAAGCCCACTTTCAGATTGTTCGCTGTTGTTACATGTATTAGGATTGGTAGGTATGTTAAAACCAAGAGCTGAGGAGTTGACCCCACTCACCATTCGTTACGATACTGAGCCAAAAACAAATTAAATATACCTAACTTTTATTTAATTTGTTTTAATTTTTCATCTTTTTCTTTCTTATTTTTTAACGTACCCAAAGTCAGTTTAAATGCTCATCCAAATGTTTTTGACACTAATAGATTTAAATCAATATGAAGTTGGCTCAGGATTCAATTTAGTAGCTATAAATATAAGGACTTACAAAAAAAAAAAAAAAAAAACCGTCTCGTTCCAAATATAGTTTTTTATCCTTTTTTTTTTTCAGAACTTTAAATAATCCTTTTTCATTGTAAACATTGCAGAAATACAATATCACCATGATTTCAAGTTACAAAAAAATAATAAAAACATCTACATTCAGTTATTTAATGGTCTTCCGTGTCCTCTTAGAAGGACGAAACACCATGCAAGTTCCTTTTTATGAACAGGGGGGAAAAGACACTATATTTTGTCGTGTTGAAGGGTTGCAGCGTTCTTTCAGGATGCTATAACTTCCACATTTCAACGAAATCGTAAAAGGATAGTGTAAAAAAGTACAATAACATGTGATACTTTAGATAGAGAGATATACGGAGAATATGATGAAATTGCGAAATTCATTAAACTTATGCTACTATAATACAAATCTGTGCATAGTAATTTTTTGTGACATAAACATTTTTTGGTTATGTTGAGACTTTTCTGTATTACTTTGAGACGTGTGCACACAGTACAAAGCACAGATATTCTCAAACAGTAGTACACGTACCAGTTTGAGACAGTAGTGTACTGTTTGAGAGGCACTGATTTAGACAATCATGACAGAGCAATGCACACTTTTTTAAGCTGTTAAAATTAAGATTTGTGTATACTTATTCCTGACGTACAACTTTTCAGCACAATATCTTTTGCTTTTTAAGATAACCCATTTTGTGCATTTTAAATGGAAATTGTAACCTTACGTTACCGGGGAGTTCTGTTAGCAGCAGTAGCAAGTATCAGAAATGTGAAAATCAGCCTCGCTCTGTTTAATCTCGTTTAAGATAAGCAGAAACAGATATAGCATTTGGTTTGGAACAAACTTTTGTGGAATTCTCTTAATAATCTGCTAACAATTCTGTGACAGATTTAATCATGGTTAGAACGAATTTTGTAATTTTTTTATGAAATGACACCAGTATCAGAGAAAGGTCAGTTCAAATTTTTAGAAAATGGGAAAGAAATTCCCCAAAGAATGATTTTCCCTTAATAGCAATGGCAGCGAATCAACTTCAACTTTATGATTGACAGTGCATGAGAATTTCAATAGCGCAAAAGAGCAGTATAGAGCGCGACTGCATGCTGGTCGTAATTTTTAGATGAGCCCCTACATCCAAGAATTTCTGTTTTTCTACTTTCCGCACGATCTGAAGGGTCGTTAACAATTCCTTTAACTGGAGAAAAGAACAGAAGCAAATAGGCTGCTCTTTTTTTCCTTTTCCCTTTCTCTCCCCCTTTCTCTCGCTCTCTGTTCTAGTGGATCTGAGCACTTTTCCGAAAGCCCTGCGACGGCATAACTGCAGTCATAATAGCAAAACCTAACGAAAGAAACAAAAACCCCATGCGTGTAATGACTAAGTACCTAGCAGAAAACCGTAAATGATTTAAGAGGACTGGCTGTTTCGTCTATTTATTTTGACCAGTGTAGACTTATCACGAGAGAGATTTGTTCGCACCTGATTTTGCACTTTTTTCCATCATTGTGGCTTTCCCCGCCTCGCCTTCCTCCGCCACTTCTTCACGGGATAATAGCCAAGAGTTGCTGATTGTTGTTACGGTGTCAAAAAGCCATCATTAGCGGGCATTATCATAATAGCCTGCAGACACGCTGCTCAAGAGCTACGTTGTTGTACGTTGTTGCGGTAAAATGAATGGCCGAGGAAAAGAAAAGATTACTTTGCGCGCTGTAAGCGTTGATCTCGCGAAAAATGATATGTTTTATGACATTCATATGTCATTAGCTGAAAAGGAATTAGTGCCCCAATGAAGGCAGAGATGCTGCCACCAAAAATAACTCATGTTAATATTTATCGAAGATGCAAATCATGTCTCTCAGTTGTATGCCACTCTGCTCGGTTAAAAATGAAGTTCAATGTTTCGTCAACAAATTTAGCTGCAGCCATCTTCTTGGAGCTAAGTTTCACCAATAAAATTGCTGCAGCTAAATGTGTGGCAAGATTGAACTAACTTCTTGGTGAAGCATTGAATTTTATTTTGAACATCGTAAACGTCTTTTCCAAATTCAACACTTAGTAAACCACTTAAGAAAAACATAATTTTTATGTTTTACTAATTTAGTTTAGATTTAGAAGGTAAACAACCGCTTTGGGAAAACGTCCTGTTTTCGTCAGCTTCGCAATCCATCTACATTTGTTAAGTTTTACAATATGCTAAAATTTTTGTTCTAGAGTCCAAGAAATCACATAGAAATAAATTCTTTATTTAGATCAATATCACCTCAATTATTTGCAGTCATAAAGTAAATTTTCCAATCCTATTTTGATTTATTGGCTAAAGACATCTCAATTGTAAATTGACATCGTATCAATTCAGTAACGTTTACCACAATTTTATGCCAATGTCTCTGCCGTATTCTGGAATCAGTACGAATTGCCCAGAGAAAACTCCATCGTTTGGACAGCAGCGAAAATGTTTTGAGCTTTATGCCATTCTGTTAGTCTAGGTGTAATGTAACCAATTATAAAAAAGAAATCCGTCTCTCAGCGTTATATCAGCTTTATGAAACATGCCATAGAAAAAAGCCATCTTCACCAACATATCAACCCATTGAATTTTGCCCGTTATATACCGATCTCTTTTTAAAAAAGAAAAGGCTCAGGCAATAAATAATTCAGTGGAGAAATGTTATCTTCACAACAGTTCCCTGAAATTTCCAGTTTAGTCCCAATGTCATCCCTCTTATTATAGGTTTTGTAGAAAGTAAACATTTAACAGATAAAGATAAAGTTAGCTTTGCGTCGGAAGAATATTGAAGTTTTTCCAATTGCGACACCTTAATTCAAATTTAGATCAAGTGGGAAAGTAGCAGTTAAAAAAAAAAAAAACATGATTATTTCACTAGTTGTACATAAATTTATCTTACCAGATTACTACGATTAAAATCTATCTCAATTAAAAATTTTCTGGCTAATAAATTCTTCCAAGGGCTGATGGAACAATTACGGATGAGATTGAAAGTCTTTATAAATGTTTGAATGCTCAATTCCTAATTAACGTCGCTTTTACATCAATTTCGTTACAACTCAATGTATTACTTTAGATTCAGGGCTGAGTTAAAATTGCTGCCCCCGGAATGTTTGCACGCTACATACTGCACGCAAATATTCTTGCAATTCTTACCAAATTAGGATCTATCCCTTTAACCTTTGATAGAAGTATTTAAAATTCAAATTTCAGAGTGGAAATAAGAACTGATTTAGTAGTTATTTTTTCACAATTTACATAAAAACTGCAGTAGTACAAAACATATACTGAACAGCATTAAGTTCAATTTCGTCGACATTGAGTCTCACTCACCACGGTTTTTAAGGATTGATTTCAGATGCATCTTCTCTTTCTCAGTCTCTACTTCCTCATTCGTTATTTGGAAAGCAAAAAGAAATTCCCATCACCACCAATTATTTAAGAAATGCTACACTATGACAGTGTCTACCACACCTTGTGGGTTTTTTTTTTTTTTTTTGACAAGATATTCAATTAGCACCCTACGATCTAGGACTGAATATATTACACAGAAGCTTAATTTTAGTGGAAGTTATTTTATGGAAGTTTTAATTTTTTAAATAAATATTGTCATACGTGTTTCTTCCCTGTTCAAAATTTAAACATTGCTTGCTGTTCCAAGTACTTTTTCTCTCTTTTTTTATTAGACGTTCTTCGAATCATTCTGATTCACAGTGGAAGCTTTTGGGGAATGAACAGCAACACAATTGTTTTCTTCAAATTTTTATACAAAAATAAAATTGCGTGGACCAGAAAGTTTTTTTGAGCAATCACGATTGCTTATTGTTCTCACTTGATTGTTTTTGGCGTTCCCTTGATTTTTCCCACCGCCACCCTCCGCAGCACCACCGTCGACGGACTCCTCACGATGCTGCTCCTATAGCGAAAGCCGTCTCCTGGTTGCATCAATGTCCTACACACACGCGCATACATACACAATTACACACACACATACACCTACACAAACACATAACACACGCGCATACATTAATACAGACACCCACACATACACACACACACAACTACCCACACATTCATGCCTGCACACAGACACAAACACATATGCCTACACACACATACACCCCCCAACAGGCACAAACACACATGCCTACACACACATACACATAAACCGTACACACAAACACATACCCGCACACACAAACACACACGCCTACATACACACACACGTGATTGCGAAAAACATAATTTGAATTCAAGATGTCAATATTCAAATTATTATAATTTTTTTTTTTTTTTTTTTTTGAGGCAGAAAGGTTAGTTTCTGATTTACCTGTTATGCCTAATGTCCTTACAACCCCCTCTTCCCTTACATACACAGTAATTTACATATATCACTTGGGAACAAATTGATGCGGTTATATTCGCTTTTGAGTTAAGTGTTTTGGAACAACCACTTGACTCTTGTATTGCTATTATGCGATGTTGATCAAATTTTTGTTAAACAAAACCTTTAAACGTTTTAAAAGCACTTCTTTCTGGAAAGTTTTCACAAGGTTTTCTTTAAAAAAAAAAAAAGAAAACTTTCAAAATCATGCATGGTTACGAAGTTTATGTAGCAAAAACTATTTTAGCATAAGGTGTAAAGTAAGTGCTTTCTTCAAAGCAACAATTACACATCTAAAAGTAATTGAATTGGGACTCCCGCTGTGTTGTGGTTAAAGAAATCTCATTTTGCACCTATATTGAACCTTTGACTGCAATCCATCCATAATTGTAAGAAATATAGGGCGTGCGGCATCTATCCCGGGTGCGACCCCTAACCCAGCGTAAACCTTTGTGACTCCGTTATCAGATTCAATTTGAAACGAAATTTTTTGCGTTATTCAGTTCATTACAACTTCTGGAAAAATATTGATAAGCGATAAATCAGTTCCAAGATTTCATCAATATTTTCAACTCTTTTCAAAGAATTATTACTCTTTTAATTTTCGTTAAATAAAGGTCTTCCTTTCCCTCCTTTCTATGCGGTCTATATTTTTTCTTTCCTTTTCCCTTCAAATTTCAACTCATTTACCAGAATATACCGACAAAGTATATCCTCTGTGACCAAGAGAAGAACGTCCTTCCAAAAGATTCTAATCCTTCAAATATCTCTCCAATTTTGAATGCCTCTTAAAGAAATTCGTGTAAGTTTCATTCCTTTAGGTATCAGTTTCCGAGGGCGAGACCACCGGATTCCTTTCGACGCGGTGGTCCCCCCTCTAATGGAACGTTTAGGTACCATTTGTTTGTGCCCAATTCGTTTGCCAGCGGTTATTTAGAAAGGGGCCGATCAGTAATTTGTTCCCATTACTGCGGACGGGCAATCCCGGCATGCCATTCGGCACCTGTCCTGTCACGCTCTCAGCCCAACAATAGCGGCTACATTCGCTCTTCTTTTTTCTCCCTTTTGATTTTTTCTTTTCGCTTCTTTTCGCTTTGCTTTGTTTATTTTTTGAGCGAAAGCAAAGACGCAATCACTCTGGATATGAGCAGCAAAATAGCTGCCTTGTTAAAAAGGGGAACGTACTACAATTGAATTTCTCAGAAAGTGCGTTTTCTTGTGCGTACTATGTTGAATTCCCCTGCATCTTGTGATGTGATTTCTGTTGAAAATCAAGTTCAATGTTTCACCAAGAAATTGGTTAAATCTAGTAAAATTCAGCTGCAACTGTCTTATTGGTGATACGTTTCACCAATGTTACGGTGCTTCCTACGAAGCTATTTTTCAATTGTTCTGTTTTCGCAGATCCAGGATCAACTGCTGCAAAAACTCAAACGTGGTAAACCTGCCCCTAAATTGCAAACCATGGTAGAAGGTAATTATTAACGGAAGCCTTGTATTTAATCGTAGGCATGGGTTTTTATTTTTCACAAACTCCCACAAGACCTAACATTTTATTCAGAGCTAAGTATGTAAGTATAAATAGTTTTCTAAAAGGAGCTGAGAGAACTATGCTTTCAGTAGAAAGAAGTACTTAAAAACATGAGTAGACTGATGAAAAAATGCAAAAAAAAAAAAAAAAAATAGCAAAAGAAAATGTCAGTATTAACATGAATAGACTATTTGAAATGTGTTGAAAGCTATTGCAGATTGAAGTAAGTGGCAAAAAATATAAAAGAAAAGTTACAATAAATTGAACATCACACGCCGTACGTCCAGATTCATCAAGTAATATCTTTGAAATCAAACGCTGTGTGTGAACATAATCCTTTATTGAGATTTATTTATTTTTCAATTGAATCTTCTAGTTTCGATACTAGTTAAGGAGTCGGCTGCCTCTAAGGAGGTCCCTTCTTCCTTTTTTTATTACTTTTCTTTTTGCTTCTATTAGCTACGTACAAAAATTGTCTGTGCACATTGCGCATAATGTTTGTTTTTTAAATTTTTGCAGGTTTTATATAGATATTGATCTATTGTAATAAGCATATATACAAAAGATTTCCGCGGTTTATTTCAATCTTTTCTTCAAAATAACTTTTGTATGCCTGTCTGTTGTGTTTGTCTCTCAAATTATAATATAATATGGAGACTTCTCAAGATAAAAAAGTTAAAAGAATTGAATTTGAAGAAGTAAGTTTTATTTTTATTTAATTCAAAAGTTAATACAGAAGCGTATTTGAAACTACAAGACGTTCCAAAGCTAAGCAATTTAGAAAGTAAACCATCTTAATTAGTGAACAATCTCCAATGAATATTTGATCAATTTTCATCTACTCCCCAATCCAGTCTGATGTCTGAAATGACTAGTCAATCTTGGTTTTAACATTCTTGCAAATAATAATACTACTGTATCAGGAAAGTAAAACCTCGTAATAAGTGAACAATCTCCGATGAATATTTGATAATTTTTCATTAAGTCACCAATACAGTCTGATGTATGAAATGACTAGTCAACCTTGGTTTTAACATTCTTACCAATCCTAAGAATGTTAAAACCAAGGTTGACTAGTCGTTGCAGACTGTATTGGGGACTAAATGAAAAAGATCAAATATTCATTGGAGATTGTTCATTAATTAAAATGTTTTACTTTCTAAATTGCTTACCTTTGGAACGTCTTGTAGTTTCAAATGGTGCCTTTGTACTAGCTTTTGAATTAAATAATAATAAAATTTACTTCCAAAAATTTTATGTGCATGTACGGACTCTTGATCAAAAAAAAAAAAAAAAAAAAGCCCTCCAGAAGGTAATTTTGGCAGCGCTAGTGGGTTGGATTGTAATTTGCTACTAAAATTGCGTTTAAAAATTATAGATTGAAGAAGTATCACAAAGAGCAACCAGTTATTACTATTTATTCCCAGCCCCCCCCCCTGACCCCTTCACGGTATGATGTGTGTTTAATCTTTACACCGATCGTCAGGATTGAAAAAGGTAAACCTTCCAAGATCCATTACTTTGGAGTGCTTGGCCGATGGTTCGGTACATGAGTAGCACCTTGGAAGGGTGTCAACATACCAAACTATTCTGTCCATGCGTTGTTAGAGCACGCTTTTAGTTCTTCCCTTTCTGTTCTTCCTTATGTTCACGGAATGTTTCGGCGTTTTGCAAAGAGGGGTGGAAGACTCCATTTTTCGTGTTCTGTTTAGGATGGCCGCCGTAGGAATGTGGGTGTGTGTCTGTGTGAGCATGTCGGCCGTGTTGTACACACGCATCGAACATTTATCATCACCTACTTTGACGTTTTAGGGGAGGAAAGCAATGGGTGCCGAGACCATGGTACAGGCGATTGAATCTTTTTTCAAGTCTGAAAAGAAAAGTTTTGTTTATACAGCGTTCAATGATTCTGAGATTTTTTTCTGATCGTCAGTCAACTTCGAGAACTGAATTTCATTGTTTCTACTTTTCTAGAATTTAATATAATAGGTAATTTCCACTTACTACGACCGATTATATAATCATTTCTCCAGGAGCTTTGTTTGAATGCGATTCTCAGAAAATCGGTTATCATATTATTCTGTTTTAAGACCGGTCTTTCATCATTTTGTGCTCAGTTGAAAAGTAAACGTTTCAATCATGGAATGTTTCTGAATAACTCAGAAATCTTTCCAATTAGAGTCAAAACTTTTTCTCTAATAAATCAGAAACATTCCATTGAAATACAGATACTATAGTAATAGCCTGGAACCTTTCTGATTTACCAGAAAGTTTGATGAAAATATGATTTATGTTTGAAAACAAATTCATCTCCTGAATTTTTGCAGGTATTTTAACAAAGCCATTTTAAAGTTATAATTAAGTTTGGAAAATGAACTAAGAGTGTTCTGCAATGTTGCTATGAATAACTCGAAGAACCTTGAATAAAATTGTGCATTTATAGAACATCTGTCGATAGCGGAACTAAAGTTCTATAATCACCGTAAAATAATCTTAAGGTAATGTTTCTCAACCTGTGGTTCGCGAACAACTGCTGAAAACTAATAAACTAATTACTAATAAAAGTTTTCTGAAAAATTTCTATCGCATCCACTTGTATTCCGAAGGGTCAAGTGGTACTTATAGAAGTGAAAAGATTGAGAACTACTGATATTGGAAACCGAGCTGTATAAGCAGTTGGTACGGATAAAAAGTGATTTGGAGAACCAATCTCTGCCAGAAGACTCTAATAACGAAATCTAAAGAAAGTTAAAGGGAAAATGTTAATTATTCTAGAATGAGGATAGAATATTATTCCTCCTAAAAAGGTGTTGTTCTCAAAAACGGAGAGACGATAGAGGGGGGGAGGGCATACACTTAAATAAGAATTGCGAGAGGTTAAGTATTCAGCTAACAGGAAGAAAAATGGAAAAAAAAAGAGAAAATAAAAAAGCACTGATGAAAAATACCGCAAACAAGTCTCAACAAATCATTTATTGGAAAAATCTCGTGAAAAGAATACAAAATAATAAATAAAGAAGCTGTAGAAGTCATAAACTGGTAAATGGAAATCGCTAAAAAAATAATTATTTGCTTGTTGAAAAGAGCAAAAGGAAAAAGGTCTATTCTGATTGAAAAGTTCTGGAAAACAGGAGTTTTCTTACTGGTATATATGAATACAAAGAAAGCATTCAATCAAAAAAGGTTACGAAAATATTATTCTTTCAAAAGAGTTGCCATTGTGAAACGCTGGCAAGAAATTAGGAATGTTTAAGAAGCTGTGTTTTGATTGGCGGTCGAAACTCTTTTGTGTGGTAACTACTCTTTGTTGTGGTTTCAATATACATCTGGTGCGGACATGTCAAAACGTTTCGAAAAACCCTACAAATTCTATAAGTTCGATTTAGAATTTCCGATGTTAGTCTTTTCCTGGGCAAGGAACCCCGTGGCTGGTCGGACCTTGAGAATTACAAGGTATCCTCACACAGCAAGGGAGGGGGAGTAAAGACTTTCTCTTCTCCCTCCCAACGTTCGAAAGGAGGGGGCTCCGAATGAATGGCCGTGGGTGCACAGGCTGGCACTCCGATTTATAGCTTGGAATGTCGGTAGCTTAAGGGTGGACCACTTGGGCGCCTTTTGTGAAGACGGAACATCTTGTCGTTTCCAGAACTTCGAACAGAAAAAGGAAGCGAAAGACATTGGAATGTAAATCGGTTGCGGCTTGCGGTTGGATGGAAAGTGCAGACAAGTGGCTGTTCTAAACTGAAATATTGTAATAATTTATTGGCGAAAACGATTCGTCCGATTTTAGCGATGTCATCTTAATTTTTCTGGAAGAGTCTTTTTGACACGCTTTTGATTTTTCGGGATTAAAGATGACAGAAACATAGAGTTAAACTTAAAGTATATATATATATATATATATATATATATATATATATTTTTTTTTTTTTTTTTTTTTTTTGCCGTCAAAATAAACATTTCAACGAGAAAAAAAAAGGAATCTTTGTATTTTATTGAAACATTAAACAGAGGCTCCCTGTCCCCCGCCGCCCCCTCTTACAAGCATTATTATGCTATTTTTGTAGGTTTATCTCCAGTTTCATCAGTCAGGCGACATTTCAAATTTTTTCTCCCCTTGAATATATCAAAATTTATGATTGAAACTGAAAAACAGGGGGGAAGGAAATTGGGGGAAACTGAGGAGACACCATTAGTATTGGGAAAATATGTTAACAATAAGATTTATGCAAACAGAAATTGTTTTTAAACAACCACAATTGCTTATTGTTTTCACTTGATCGTTGATTTTAATTTGATTTGATTTTCCTATACGTAATGCAAACTCCTCTGATCCACGGACATCCACGAGCATGTTCCTCTTCCTTGACGGAAACGTCCAGATCCCCGGGATTCGATTTTATTTACACCTACCTCCTCCCGACTTCACACAATTCTCTGTAGACTAAAACAGCATCCAGCACACCAAAATCTGGTATCCATTTGAATTTTGATGTCAAAATTCAAATTATGTTTTTTTTTTTTTTTTGCAATTATGATTACGATTGGATCTATTAATAGAAACAAGGTAACTAACGAGTAGGGTCATATCACAATTCGTGATTGTGAAAAACACTATTAGAATTCAAAACGTAAAAATCAAATGAATGCTTGTCTTTTCACCCCTCTTTTGTTTCCCAATTGGTTTTTTCTAGCTCAAAATTTATTGAACTCTATTCTGATTTTAAGAAAAACCAGAGTTAATATTAATGTTTGGTGCTGCTATTGAAAAATTAAATAAATAATTAAGATTAATTCTAACGTTTTTCTGTGTACACACATCTTGTAAGGTATCTGCTTATAATAGTATACAATGCACATGATTCATCTTTTCACTCCCTAAAATTTACAACTTTAATATTACAAGCAAATAACTTGCAATAATATTGAAATTCGTTACGATAAAAATATTTTTTTTTTTTCAATTCTTTAAACATATTCACAACCATGTAGGATGTAATTTACATTCTATATTTTTTGTTTCTCAATAACAAAGGAATTTAAATAAAACTTCACAGTTACATATCACTGCATTGGACAAAGAGGCATGTTGTTTTTGTTCTTCATTAAAAGTTAACTAAATTTGTCTGCAGACAACCCGGACTATGCAGTTCTTCTCAGCTGACCAGAGCCAAAAAAACATGAATTTTTCTTTAATATCAACATAACTTTCACAGTTTTGATTTGGCTTTAAAAGTTTATGAAAGATAAATCAAGATTTTCAGTAAATAAAGCAGCTCAGATCAAGTCAGTTTACTCACACGCAGTTAGCGAAGTGCTACATTTCGCCAACAAAGTTTCAACTTTCTGCAAACATTTAATAACATAGCTCGAGATCAGAATCATAAAGTACTCAGTTGCTAGCCATTTATACCAAAACTGTTTCTTAATTACGTAGTTTGCAAAAAGAAATCCTTGCTTTTTTTCCCTCTTGAAAATTTATGACCTCATTAACGAATCATCGTTGCTTAACATACTGAAAGCTCCTCTCCACTACTGTCCAATAAAAATGCCCCGCGACGGCAGTTCGAGATCTAGAAGTAAGATATTCCAAGCTCTTGTCACCAACGGCTCCTCGACAGTTATTTTCTCATTAGCGAGTATTTTCAACAGTTTAACTGGGCCGAAGAAGTCACAAAGATGCTTTTCTTCCAGTGTTTGAGGAACCACTGAGCATAGACACCCCGCGCCGCGAATTGCTCAACGACACTTTTAACGAGAGATTCAACATGTCTTCGCGTTGAAGGGGGTAAGGTTTCCCGAATTCCATCAACGCATCAACTGAAGCTGCATCAAATGCCTTTTTGTTTGTCGTTGATGCTTTGATTAAATTTAAGCATCGCTCGAATATTCCTCTCTAGTTCCTTCTACGCAGTATTTTTTATTCGTCGTACTTGTTGAAGCAGGTAAAGAAAAAAAAAAGCAGTTTCGTGATGGGATATTTCCTCATAGCAGGAATTAGTAAATGGAGGGAGCAAGTCCAATCATTGACTTAGCAAAAGCTGAGGCAAAGACACCCCAAGTCACGTGACTCTACAACGACGAATGGTTTACACGTTTTGGATGAAACTACGAAAGAAAACTGATTTCTTCCAATGCTTTGCTTTGAAACTATCACGTGACTTGATGGGCTGTTTTGCTTCACGAATGAAAGTCTTCTCTCCCTCCATTTTATTTCTTCTAAATGGATACAGGATTTAATATTTTTCTGACTTTCCGCCTTTGAAAGTGTACTTGAATAAAAAAAATTTCATGACCGCATTTTTTTTTTTTTTTTTTTTTTGATTTCGTAGTAAAATTGGATATGTTCTTCAATTTAAATTCTCAAATCTGCATGCTTTTTATAATTTGTTGCAAACAAGCGGGCTAGGAAGAAATAAGTTTTGCGTCAATTTAGGATTCGTATTAAATTCTAACACGAGCCCATTCTTTAACCAAAAAAACTTTGTGCTTTTTATGATGCAGATAATGTTTCTTCTTTGATAGGTATAATTCTTTTATGGACAGTATCCTCGATAGGGACATTTTCATTACAAAATGAAAATATTTCGGGTTTCAAGATGCCTTAATTTCCTTTTAACGATTGAGGTTCCATTAAAGAACATCATGTAATATTCATTCAAATATCTTTCGTTCTTTCTTTAAAAATAATATAATGAGTTTCATGACGAAAGAATTTCTGTTCAATAGATAAATGTTCCTTCAAAAACGATTCTTTTCCTGATATTTTCGCATTGATCAATACGTTTTCTTTGGGTATAGTGATTGGATACGTAGATATTGAAATTTTCCTGTGATTCATCGGATAGTGTTGTGTTATGTGTGTGCTTTTAGATGAAACATTTTGTCATTTCACAAACTTTTTTTATTTCCTCCTCCAATGTCTTATAATTTTGTGATGGTCTGTTCATAAATGCAGGCAGAAGGGGACAACTTTTCCAGGCTTGGAGCCCCATCACTTATACACTTGAACAAAACAAACTCATTAATTTACGAATATATTTTTTCTTTAAAAAACGGAAAATGTAAGCTTTGCTAGTACAGTCGAGTCCGGTTATTAGAATATCTGTTAAAAGAATATCCATCTTAATATAATACATTTTCAATGTGTACCAAACCAACGTAAGATGTTATTTTGATCCCGGTTAATGGAATATCCCTCTTATTGGAATATTTTTTCGTGGCAAAATGGCTATTCCATGAAGCGGGATAGACTGTATATCGTCTTTCAGTCTTACAACTGTTTCGGTTTTGGTCAACTTTAGTAATTTTCTATTTTTATCTTCCCTCCCCTCCGTGAGAAAAGATAGTCTCAAGCGGTCCCTGCGCGCTCACATTCTTGCCTTACCTTTTGGGTGCTGGTCTCCAACTGATCTGACCCCTGGTCGTTTGTAAGTGTCTTGGGGCCATCTCCCACGCACAAGCAGGACCATAAAATGCCGTGCCACTTCGACAGAAGCAGAGGTAGGGGACTTCCTCCCAAGAAAACGAAATCACCTGTCTTCAGTTATTCCGCTTCTATTGATTATAGCAGAAACGCGGATTTTTTCCTCTTGTTAACTTTAATTACCAGTCCCATCATATATTTCGCTGAAATTATTTGTATTCAAATGGAGAAATTTTCACAATTAAATTAGTTAGTAATTTAATTTTTAAACAACAATAATTTGTATAACGGAAAATATGGATTTTTTTCCTATACGCAGTCCTTGCCAATTGTGCCATCGCACGCTATTGCGTGCGCGATGGCAGGCGAGATGATTTTTTTTTTTTTTTTTTTTCATTTCTGATCTAAAAAAATCCGACTTGGTATTTCTTAACTTCCCTCGTTGTTTTCTGGTTAAATTTTTCCAAAAGAAACAGGATTTTCGAAAAACACTTTGAATAATTAGTGGTGCAGCATTCTCTCAAACATAGTCTGTTAAATGAGTATTTCGTCGAAAGTATAGAGGAGAGTGTTGTATTTTGAATTTCTAAGAATTTAATTACAGCAGCCATGTTTTTGTAATCTCTAATAGTAACCTTCACTACTAAATGGTGCTATAGTAAAAATCAGAATCAAATGAGTAAAATTGATGATTTTGTGAAAAAAAAGAAACTTTTATGACTCCAAAGTAAAAATTTTGTTCATTATTATTTCATTTTCTGCCTTCGTATTTGAAAAATTAATCAACTGAATTTTCTTTTGTTATAAAAGAGAAGTAGGGGAAACCTGGCTAAAGTGGATACCCCGGGCAAAGCGAATTTTGCCTAAAACTCCCAAATAATTAGTTGGCCGGCAGCCGTGTTGTCATAGCAACGGTCGCCTGTTGCCGCTCCGTGTGCGGCATACGCGTCGGGACGAGTTCGCGTCACGCGACGCCAGTGACCGAACAAAGTATGTTTTGAGAAAAACAACATTAGTTTACAGAGGTTAGTGTTTCATCTATAACTTTAATACTATTTGTGACATGCTCTTTGTTATGAGTAGGATTTGATGTACGATTACGTAGTTTTCAACTACCCGTAGACGACGAGTTTAGATGCTCTGGTTTTTTAGTAATTTTTAGTAACCTCAAAAATGTACCTGAAGGGCATAGCGGATTGGGCAAAGTGAATACCATATTCACTTTGCCCGGTCATGACACGTCACTTCATCTGAACCTAGAAGTCCTTCAATATTAAGATCTCAAGACAATACTATTATTGAAGACCGTCCTTATACTTCCATGGGATTTGAAACAACAGAATAAGTCCAAGGCAATGATGTTCCCCCCGCTTCACCCAAACCTGGATGTGCTAAGAACTATTACAGTCCTTCAGTTTAACGACTTATTTCTTAGCTGCCAAACCAATAACAACACGTAAGCTAAAACTACAGAGTTCTACACTCATGACATGTACTCCAGTAAAGGATAATCAGAAACAAAAAATTGAAGAATAAAAAAAGACTGTCATGAAGTAACTAGAAGATGTTTCGACTAAAGCTTCTCAACAGACTTTAAAAAAAACCACTACCAAGAAAACCTCTGGTACAAAACATAGGACTGCATAAGAGAATGATAAGAAGGGAATAAAGAAATTTGATGATGTAAGGTGCATTTTCTGTGATGAAATGTTCATTGAAGACGATGATCGGTCAACAGGTACAATGTGTACCTGTTGTCGATTGTACTCAGTGGTGTCATAAAAGGTGTTCAGCATTCGGAAATAGTAATGATTTTCTTTGTGATAACTACAATAATGAGTATTGTAGCAGAAAAATGTTTTTTTTTTTTTTTAATATGCTCGTAAATTTTGGATATTGACTTTTTTTAGTTCTTCTCCGTTTGTTATAATAATTAGTATTGTAAAAAAATCTTTTTTTTTTAATATGATCCTTTAATTTTCGATGCTTGTTTTTATTTTTAAGTTCTATTTCTTTGTTTGTAATAACTACAATAATTAGCACTAGCAAAAAATGTTTTTTAATGTGCTCCTTTAATTTTCGACGTTTATTTTATTTTTAAATTCAATTTCTTTGTTTGTAATAACTACAATAATTAGCATTGTAGTAAAAAAATGTTTTTCGGATATGTTTCTTTAGTTTTCGACGGTTATTTTATTTTTAATGTTTAGTTTTATGGCAAATAATGTTGGTGTTCGCTTTGCCCTGGTACCGAATCCACTTTACCCGGGGTGTTGGGCAAAGTGGATATTTATGCCATTGTGGAAAACTGGCCTTATATCTAATAGTGTAATTAATATTAAGAACAAATGTTACTGCATTACGTAAGTCCATTAAATGAAGAATGATTATAAACAGTTGTTTCAATTTCCAAAGTAATAACTAAACGATAATAATCAAGAAAAGCTTAAGGTATTCACGTTGCCCGGGTTTCCCCTACTTTAAAGATTTTAGTTATGAAAAATGAATGATAGTGCATCTAAATTGACCACAGTTTGACTTTTCTTAAAACACGGGTTAATAGTACCTTGGGACAGCTAAACATAGTGTACCTTAGGACACGTTCCAAATACAAAATATGCATGGTTCTTAATAATTAAGATATGTTTAGGAAAATGGAACAATGTTCTAATCTTATGTAGTCTTTTAAACACATGAAATGTTATAAAATAATTCATAATTTATTTTTCATAATTCATTATTCATAATTTAATTCATTACCATGATTTTTTTTTTTTTTTGGTGCAAAATTGGTTCTAGTATATGGCTGTTTCCTGAATCATGAAGACTTTCCCATGGTACAACAAGATGTGTCCCTAGGTACACACGGATGTTGTACCTTGGGACAGCTTGGAACTCTTACTTTAAATGGCTGGCAGTATTTTATTTTCGAACTATCTGAATTTAAAAAATATATTGCATAGAAATATCTTGGGGTATTTTAATGTGACTTTTAGAATTTAAATTTGACTCAAATAATTGACGTTAAAAATTAAAATATGAAAAGTATCCCAAGGTATAACACTCTCCCCTATTAGATTTTCTCAAGAATGCTTGTTTGAGCCTATATTCCTGTAATAGCAAAAAATAATAGAAAAATCATGAAACGAGGATTAATGTATCGTTAAAACCAAAAAAGTAAAACAGTAACAGTTATAATTATGAGAAATAATGATAAGAATAAATAAATATTGATGTTAAAAAATAAAAATTTTATAAGTAGGGTTTTGAGATGGAAAATATGTGTCTCCCTGTCCCTCCTCCTTTGACTTTTGAGGGAATGGTCTGAGTCAAACAAACTGCGTTTTGCTCGAAAGATCGCGACCAGTATTTTACTTTAGTGCAATAGAACCTCGTTAATCCGGTCCTCGCTTATAGGATCTCCGGATCAAGTTTGAAGATTCGTTTTCTTCTAATTTTACGTTTATACTAGCTGCAGCTTTGTACGGTCCACCTCGAAAATAAAAGTTATGTCAAGTGACACGAGTTCAACACTCAGGCTTGAACCGAAAAAAAAAAATGTCAGTGAAATTTTGCAGCAGATTGTGGAAAATATCCCAAAAAGTAAGCATTTAAAATTCCCTGTGATTACAGGAAAAGCCTCAAAACAAAAACAAGAATTCTACCTGTTCATATTCGAGAAAAAAAAATGGCAAAAGATCTTTCAACTCAATGATTTTCTTCACGCTATACATTTTAATAAAAGCATTGTTGCAGAAAGTTGAGATGAAGCACTGAATAATTATTTGAATGGAGCAAAGCCTTCGAAAAATAGGATTTGATTTTGAAATCTAAGAGTCATAATTAATAGTTTTCAATTGATATCTCCGCTATTTATTATCGGAGGATTATGTTAAATAGCCTAACATGAAGACGGGAAGATTACGAATCCATCGATACCTGTTTCGATGGTCAGTTCACTGTCGTTCGGGAGGAGAAGCTTGGACATACATATTTACATAGATACGCTTAGTTTTTAATTATATAAGATAGGTAGTAATTTCTAACTTATTTACCCAACGTTTTAAACGGAAGACATAAGCCAATTATTTATAGAAAAATGAGGTTAAAAATTATTTATATGTTTTTTAATGTTGTGTAAGCAATTCTATATGCAAGTTTGTTTCAAGACATAGTTTTTATTGTAATAAATTGTAAGTTTACCTGTTTAAGGATTTTGTTTACTAACTATCCTTATATGATCCGGATTTTTGATTGAACGGATTGCTTTTGGTACCAGTTAATCCCGACAAAAGAGGTTCTACTGCATGTTACTGTAAAAGTCCAAAATCTGGGAAAATGTCGACATTAACCGGTGAATACTAACATTTTCATACCAATGAAAAAGGACGCCAGCGAAAAACAGAACATTTCCGAAGGATCAATGATGAAAGTCGGCCTCTTTCAATTACAGTAATATGTTATATCGTCGCTAAAAAGACGATTGGGCGTATCTCACTTTTGAGCATTTTGCAGAAAACCGATTTAAAGATTTCCAGTTTACTGTATTGCATTAGAACCGCCACCGAGGGACTGTAATTTGTTTACTATTTATTGTAGAGATACGCCCTGGTCAAATTATAAAATCGACTTTGGACATTTCTGTGGTGATCATTACTCATTTTTCGATTTTTTTGAGATACGCCCATTTGTCTTTTTAGCGACGATATATACAGTAAAACTTCGATTAAGCGAAGTGTTCGGGATCGGATCACCTTCGGTGAATAGAAATTTTCGGGTAAAAGAGGGATACCTTAAATGACTGCCAAGAGGTAATTGAGGTTTTAATTCTGCATTTACGTTGGTTATATATATTTGCGAAATAACTACTAAATCTGATGTGTTTATTGTTTTGCAATAATTGTAAACAAATAAATTTGTTCAATTAATGCCACACAAGCCAGAAAATGTAGTGTACATTTAATAAGACATAATATAGTAAACTTTAATTGTTGGTGTGTTCTCAATAGTGCAGTGAACTTTATTTTTTGTTCTTTGATTTTAAACATGAGTACGATGAAGAAAAAATAACTTAATGCAGCAATATTTTATTTTCAAATTCGAACGCTTTCAAATTTAACTGCATTTCAAAAACCCAGAATTGTTTGCAGTGCTCAAGAAATTTACTGATGCGCTAAGGGAGGAGGAAGAAATGAGATTTTGGGACATTTGAAGACTTACTAATAATATTTCTTACTTATTTTATTCTGCTGTGGGAAGGCAAAGAGCAGTACCTGCAGAAATCAAGTTTTTGAAGAAACGCGTTCTGGATTCCATACTAACAATAGGGAAACTTTGAAACTTGAAGTTTTTTTTTTTTCGAGATTTATTTTCAACGGTTAACCAAATAAACAAGCTAGTAAAATAAACTTCAAGTGCAAAAGATGATTTTAAAAAAAAGAAAGAAAAAAAGGGAAAAATGAGAAATTTGCAGATATTGCTCTTTGCCTTCCCACGGCAGCATAGTTCAGTATATTAGTTTTTTTAAGGAATTTTATTGACCAAATGCTCTGATCAGTGGTGTTCCCGTAGGGTATACGCCATATACGCCGTACCAATACTCTCAAACATTTTTTTGATATATAGCGCACCACCCTCGACCTTCAAAAATTTTCATATTATGTAAATGAACGCGTACACATATTGTGCATAGTGGATTACTGGGAGTGTGCCCTCAGAAAAAATGATGGGAACATCACTGGATCTGATCATTGCGAAAGAAGATGATGGAATGTTCTAGCGTAACCAGAAGTTACTTTCTGCGTGTGGGGGGATGAGGGGAGGGTCCTTCATTCCATAATATATACTAGTATACTACAGAATTAGATATATGGAAAATCAAGGTCTTGGGATAGGGGGCGTCAATGCGCTACTGACTGAGTCGATTATCTACTTTGACAATAGATCAGGCCTGATTTAACTCCTAAAGATCTATTTCCGTTGGGTTGGAACAAGTCAAATTGGTCATCAGTGGTTTCAAAAGGAAAGACACCTACTTGTTGAACCAAGGTTCCCACACCCAGTGGACGACACAAAGCCACCTTCCTACCAGGTGGGCCTCCTTGGACATGTCACACACAGCAATGTCCATTCTTCGAACCCAATTAGGGGGCGTGTGTAGCAGACGATTCACAACCGTGAGAAAGTGCAGCATTTAGCAGCTCCTCAGTTCCAAAGTTGTCCCCGGTTAAGAAAACGATTGATCGCCAATTCGATGCTACAATGAGTTGCTACAAGAACAGAAGTCATTAGTCAAAAGGCGGCGAAAATGTAATAAGGATTCTCTCTCTCAGGGGGGAGGGGTACTACTTGGGAGTTGTTTAGAAGAGCCTCAAGGGCACTAAGCCACCTTAAGGTTTGATATTTGTCTCACGTGACCAGGTTGAACAAGTGTATTTAAGGATATAGTTGCTCAATGTCATCCCATTGCATTATGTCTTCTTCCTCGACTTCTGAATCCAGGCAATTAAAATTCCTCGATCAATGTCTCATCCAATGCGACAAATTCTGCTGAGTCAATACGTGAATTGTTTTTATTATCTTGTTGAGTGTCTGTATTAAGAGTGATTTATAATCGGGGATCCAACACTTCGGATGAAACATTTTTTCCTTTTTGTCTGTTTATGCATTTACGTGCCGCACATCCACAAGATGACGACGAATGCCTTCAAGGGCTTTAGACTGATGATGAATGCTCGGTCCGTGTTACGTGTTTGATATTAAAAACCGAATCCGCAATTATTGAAAGCTTTTTCAATTCATCTCCACGCGTCTTTCGCCGCTTCATTTGCGAAAAAAAACAGAATTTCGGTGAAAATGATTAACATGAAGAAAGAAAGCATTATAAACGGGCTTTTTTCTTTTTTCGAATTTTACTTAAGGAAAAAAAAATTAAGCAGATGTGTGGAATGATTCTTCATTATTCTTGCAAAAGAAAGTCGATGATATCTATTTATTAACGCTTATTTCAAATTATTCACAAAAGCCGTTACAATTATTACTTTTGGATTTCATCTGAAATTAATTATCCTCGTAAAAAAGGTAAAATAACAGAAAATGTATCAACTTGCAGTGCAGCTTCTACAAAATCCCCCTGAGCTTACGTGATATTTAAAGTCCACAGAATACTCGTGCTTTTTCAATAATGAGCTTCGATTACAAATTTGCTGACGACTTAATTCCTATCAAATCATTTGTTAATCTAAAAAGAGAATAACTGACGAAAAATACAAAATGCGCGCGTTTCTACAAGGTCTTTAAAAAACATAAAATTATACCTTCTTGGAGGACTTGAACAATTTATCTAACACCCACCCATATTTAAATTGTTTTAGTTATTCAATAGTTACAGATAAGTTGTTTTGTTCGGGTATTTTGTTTGACGACTTAATTCCTATCAAATCATTTGTTAATCTAACAAGGAAATAACTGACGAAAAGTACAATACACGTTTCTACAAGGTCTTAAAAAAATATACAATTATACTTTCTTGGAGGACTTGAACAATCTATCTAACACTCACCCATATTTAAATTGTTTTATTTATTCAACTGTTACAAATAAGTTGATTTGTTTGGGTATTTTGTTTGCAATGCAAATTAGGGTGATGCTTGTTGAAATATTTTATAGTTAGTATTTTGTCATCGAATGGTTCGCTACAATCCACATTGAAAACAAAATTTTGAAATATTCATGTCGGGCTATAAGAACGTTAGTTTGCAATGTTTCGCTAAAATTTCAATAATAATTTTGAAATTTAAATTGAGAAATTGTGTTTCAAGTTTTCATGTGGTGATGAGGCTGTTTTTGTTGAATCGGTAAGAAGAACGAACTACACAGTTTTAAAAATAAAAAATAAAAACTGTTATTACAAAATCCCTTAGGAATCTAGGGTTTTATTTAAAATTTTCCAGTAACCGATACGATTTCTTCTCAAATAATGAAAAATTTTATTAAATCCCAGTTTTCTAGTTATTTTCTAGCGGTGCTGTATTCTGTCTCTTTTTTTCTTAAGTGTAAACCGAATTTCTCGATTCGAGATCCTCAACTTTACTGCCAACTAACATTCTACTACTCGCAAAATTTAAAGCATACAGATGAGTCAATTGAATAGACCGCAATGTTGTTTTCATTGTTCCAAAAAAAGTTTTCACTTAATTTTATAGAAGCTATTTGATACAATATTTTATTTAAATTAATCAATGAAGCTTTATTAGAAAGTTATTCTGCTATTTTGTGCTCATAAAATATATATATTTTGCACATTCTGAAATTCCATAACAGAATACTCCCTGTTTGCAAACAATAAATATTAACCACTTTTAATCTAAAATTATACGAATAGCTGCATCAATCTAAGAAATTATTACAAACAGAAAAATAATAATAAAAAAATGCTTAGTGAAAGAATGATCACAATTTTTAATATAGTAGATTAATTTGTAGCGGTACATAAATTTAACAAGGGCGCCTAATGTAAGATTTGAGACTTTTTACGACTAAGAACGAATTTTGCTCATGTGTTCATTTTTCTTTCTTTTTTCGTCTGTACTTCAGTCTTATCCCTGTAAATTGCTCTCTAACTTGATATATTTAATATTTAGTTAATAAAGCTGTTTTAGAATGAAATTCTTTTTTTAAGGAGCGAAACGATACCTTTACTTTCTTTCAGAACAAAGTCACTAAATAAAATTAATTATGAACGAACCTGTTGTGTAAGTTGAAAGTACAATTAATTAAATGAAATCAGATCTCATTTTGGTGCTTTTAAAATCATTTCGTTCAGTTTACAGTAACCCCCCCCCCCCCATTCCTTTTACATCGCGCCTCGTTATATCGCGCATTCGGATATGGGGCTCATTCATTGTCTCCCGTAAAATTAAAAGTAAAAACACACATTGCTGTAAGTTCGGGACAGCAATGTGTCCCGAACCAATGTCCCCCCAGCAATGTGTAAAAAAAAAATAAAAATCCATTCTTGAAGAAACTCTTTTCTTCTTATAATCAGTGGAAGAAACTTGTATGTTTTCCATTTACTTGAATTTGCCGAAATTTATGCTGTACTTTTTAGATTTTTCATTCGCAAAAAGTTATAAGTATTTTAAATCTTACAATAAAACTAATTGAAAAGTTAAACTACTCTGTGTTGTTTTATTAAGAAAGTTTCCCTGATCTGGTAATGAATTCAATTTTTTGCACACGCAGCGTGTATAATTTATTTCCGCATTAAAGCACTTGATAAAAGTGCTTTTTTACGGTATATTTCATGTATAAACATGGCCATTAATTCATTTTTTATGTCTTATTTTGTTAGTAACATCTGTATTATAAAAATGGCTTTCAAGGCTGTGAGAAGCAAAGGAACGTAAGTGGAGTTTTAAAAGTTTCGAGTAAAACGCGTTTAAAGTTCAGATCCTTATAGACTTTCATTGAAATTTTTTTTCTAAATCATGCTGCACAGCAGTACTCACCAGAGCTATTGAACTAAAGCAAAAAGGAGAGGTCCTACATAACATTTGTAACGATTATCTATAAATTTTTAATTTTTGAACTAAAATTCTTTTGTTTCTCACTACTTCATTTGTGCAATGCCGAACAGATTCTAAGCAGGGTAGTCTAGTTGGAGTCGCGCTCATTTTGGGATAAAGGAGTCGAGATCGGGTACACAAGACAGAAATATGTTTTCTAGACTAGAATTATTCGGATTATTCGTGCTTTTTTGGGCTAAGCATCATCTAGTTTTAATTTTTGAAACATTAATGGGAGTGTTCCAATCTCAATAAACGTCTATAATCGCTCCATTGAAGCATAAACATGTATGTAGAGGTTGTAACCCATGACTTTTCAACCTTTCAGTAAGCGAGGGCGCATCTCAGTTTTCGTGACAAGCGATTAATGGCGGCGTAGTTACAGGTGATGTATTCTAGGACTGTTGATCCTGAATCGGTTGCACCCCTGTGTATTACCACTTGACACAGACAAGGAGACACTTCGTTTAACTATTCAACTGCGTTATCATTGGTGTGTAGTTGGTTAAAACTAGAGCTGTAGAGTCAAAGTTAGTCACTTTCCCTGCGAATTCGCAACTCTGCTAAGGTTGCATAGTTGAACTGATTTAAGGGTAAAGGAGTTACAGTCGAAGGCTCTAAAGTTGGAATTTTTGTCTGCATCGGAGCAGGAGTCGGTCATTTTCCCTCAGATAACGCAGCCTTGCTTAGAACAACCAAAGACAATATATTTCTATTAGACACAATTCATTCCCAAAAGGATACCTTTCGCTTACGATAAGCGTTATCTTGTTACAATTTTGTTAGCGTATTTCATTTTTCAGATACACGTCTTAGCTTTCCTCTTGGTCATCTTAAATTTTAAAATGAACCACGCATATGTTTGATAACTAATTACCAATTAGAAAAACTGTCAGCAGGCAGTTGAATGACGTCAATTAAACTTTCTAAGGACGTGATAGTGTCCTTGAGAATCGCACTGGACAAGATTGTTTTGGCCAAGAACATGTATTCAAATCACGTTTTGATGTCTAACGAAAAAAAAAAAAGCTTGCGAACCAATTGAATTCAGATTTTTTTTTTCTCACAATCTATGGCTAAATACGGAAACATTCATAGAAAAAACATTAAAAGTATGCAGGAACTTGTGCTTTATGTGTTCCCATGCAAGTTCAACCCTGGTTCTAAATTATCAACATATGACATTAGCATCGTGAAGCACGGCTATCAACTTCTCAAAGAATTCAGAAACGGGGTCTAAGGGTCTTGTTTCGGGTCTTTTTAAATGTATCATCTCATGTTTCGTTTCAGACTTTTACCTAATAAGGTGTGTTAAGTATCAGCACGTGACATGAAGACTAATAAAACGGTCCATCATCGACTTTTCGGAGACGTCATCACTGCATCTCCGAGAGAGAAAGAGAGGTCGATAGGAGCATCTCTCGATTTTGACCTTATGTGTTGACACTTTGGACTATGGCCATCAGTGTAAAATTTATAACGTCTGGTAGACAAAAATACGGATTGGTACTAATAAGTGAATGTAACGAGCCAAAAGTACCTTTTTGGATTAACCAAGAAAAAATTGACAAAGGAAGAAAAAGAAGTAACATTTAATTTCATTGAAACCAAATCCTACCAGTAAGAGAATATTTTCCCAAAAGGCCTTTTATTATTCAAGGTTCAGAAACTGATGAATATTCTATTTGTGTCATTTGTCAAACCTGACGAATCAAATTTGTAATTATTGAAAAATTCCTCATCTATCTTACTTCGCCATTTTTTTTTTCTTTTTTTCTTTTTAAACGAAAAACGAGTTTCACCAAAAGTGATTGGTTAGGGCAGCGCGTCTTTCGGGGAAAGACCTATCATTTCTTACCGTGAAAAAACTCTTCTGAAATGTCTGGAATTCCTTGTCAAACTTTTCCCAAGGAGGACCGTATCCGTTCTGTCCCCAAAGCTCCTCACTGGGAGGTCTTTGGAATCCTGTCAACCAAGAGTAGCTTCGGCTTTGACCACAAACAGTTTGCAGTTTACCGAAGACTGTGTGGAGATAACTTACAATTGGTAGCGAAGTTGTATCTTTTCTTTGTGCATGGATTTATTTGTCGACATGGGTGCTGGGTTCTTTACAACAGCCGGGGGAACTGCTCTTTAGTAACCAAAAGAATTCTTTTTCTATGAATGATGTATCCATAAAATCTTTTACAACGGAGGAAACTTTCTTTCAAATAAAAAGGAGAGAGAAAATTGAAAAACGGGTGCAACATATAGAGCAGTTATAAAAATAAAGTCGGAAATTTTCTATGTGACTTTTTAGTTTTTCAATGTTCGATGTTTTTGGTCCTGTTTCACAGCTATGAATCAAATAATCTAATTATTATCTGGATAGAATATTTGTTATTCAGTATCTTTTAGAGAAAAAAACATAGAACTTAGTTTAACTGCCTATTTCAGAACAGTTTCTTTTTAAATTCGTTTGATGGCAAAAATCTTTTTCTCAATCTGACAAGTTGTTTGACAACAAATGATTATGAAAGATTGCTCTTAAAAGTTAAGCTCAAGTCAACCGAGTTTCTACTAAGCACATAAGGAGTTAATTGTTATCAGTCATTAAAATAGAAATAAAATCTTCAAGGAATTCAGTTAGCAATAGATTAAAAGAACGTCATAAACTCACTGATTTTTTCACGTTCAATTTTTAAGAACTGTTAGTACTACCTCCTCCCCGAATCATATTTGAATGAAACTGCTGTTATTATGGATGAAGGCAGATAAATTATTATTTTTTCAAACATTATTGAGACTTACTTAAATTTTCATTTCCGTCGATTATTTTTATAAAACTTTCTATACAATTCAGTTTTAGAGTCAACCACATTTTCATATTCCTGCCATGTAATTTTGCAAAATTTTTAACCATTGCTTGAATTTGATTGAGTATTGAGTATTTAAGACAAAATTTTCTTACTCAATCGTAATCTCTTTTTCAAAGCTTTTTACAATTTTTTCTGAGGATGAAGTTAATTTTGAGTTTTCCTCGGAATCGTTTCTACTGTGAAATTCTTTTGCTAGCTTCAAATTGAAACTAACTAGAAACGAATTCATACGTAAACTTAAATTATAAATTTAAGTTTTAAAATGTTTAAAATATTGCACTAACACCTCGCTTGCACATGTTGAACTAGTTTTATATAGTCGAAAAAATGATCACAGAACTTACATTTGAGTGTTCTCACACTACATACTTTTAATGAAAGTATTGTTTCGAAAGGTACTGAAAGAATCATGTTACCGTCTGTTATTTTTACAAACTTCCAATCATAATTACATTTTTATATGTAATCCTAAATTCTCATGCACATTCGCACGTCTGTTATCTTCAACCAACCATATTTTTATTTTGAAAGCTGCTTAAATCTGAGATTTTTTGTTCTTTCAAAATCTACTGTCGAGTTCTTCTTATCATTATGATCAACATTTTCTCTGATGTTTCTCACACGGCAGTTTTTCATTCTGCTTCTACTTCCCCTTTTTCTTAGTTTGCTTGATTTCGGCTTTTCTCATCTCAGACACAAGGGCAAGAAAAACATGGAGGTTAAATTCATACACGTTCTCATTTAGCCACAGAAATTGAATTCCTGTATCTCTTTTGTTATCTTTCCTGCCCACCGTCCCGTCGCTGCCCTTATTAAATACTTTGCTGGAAAGGTGTAGGGCCGCGTTAACCAAAAAGCAATTAATGGCTTTGCCACAAAGTGGGATGGTTGACTAGAAGAAAAGTGCCAACCCACTTTCTTCAATAAAATGAAAATTAGATTCCTAACATAAAATCTCAGATGCCTCTCAAGCGTCGATAACATCGGAAGCATAATTTTCGTTGTCAGATCCTAACTTAGATAAGTTCCATTTAGGGCTGCAAAGAGTTCCATTTTTCAGACTACCTTATCTGGAAAAAAATCAGATTCCCTGATTTAGATTACGTAATGGAATAGATAGGAAGTTAGATTTAGGCATGTCTATATATTTGCTACCAAAAAGGCATTTATCATAGAAGGCGAGTGTAATGGCGAGGGATATGAGAGGATAAAATACAACTTATCTCAGATCGGGGTGCATCTGAAGGAATGGAACGTTTGAATCATGTATTCTTCACCTGTTCTCGATTTTCCTGATGGACGTTTCAGCAATGGGTGTTATGACAAGCTCCTTCTTAAGGACTCCTAAGTTCTTTAAATTATGACAGCATTATCTTCTGGGAAATGGCAATGGTGTCGAGATATTTCACATCAAGTTATAAGACTTGAGAGAAGCTCTTGCTATTAGTGTAACTTTCGTCTGCATCCAACCTTGCACAGATGCGAGATGCGCAATTTAGAAACATTATTCTAAAAAACTTTACCGAAAAGAGTCAATTTCTTCGGAAAATATGCAAAAATGGCATAATTAAAGCAGTCTGTAACGATTTTGGACGGTTTACCTTTTTTCATTGCCTGGATAATAAGTAGTAAGAATGCTTTATCTGAATTGTTTTACTTTTTTCTATTTCCCCTTGTTGGTGGAGTTAATTTTTTAACTTTTAAATACCTTTATTTTCACTGACCCAAACTAAGAAAATATTTAATCTTATTCTCTTTTCCACTAAAGATTTGAACTCGACACGCTTTCTGCAGCATTTTTTGTTTTTTAAATCTCCATTATGAATTATAAGAGTCTACTTTTGTGTGTCACTTAAAGAAGACATAAGTATAGAAATACCATTAAACTATAAATGAAGCAGAAATAATTTTAAGATACATCATTATCATGTTCGAATTATTGAATTCAAAGCTTTTTTTTTATGTATATCACGAAAGAGAAGAGTTCTCTTCTTTGTAGATGCACCCCTCGACTAGAGTTTTGCAATTTGTCAACAACCGTTTACCTTGTTCCATTCAGACCCAACATCTTATTGACATTTGGTACTTCTCTCCCGTCACCAGCAAAATCTTAATCTGCCACAGAGCCCGTGATCATAATCTCATAAGTCCAGTCGATCAAGTCCTGAGAATCTCTTTCTGCTTCTCGTGCCTGTCTTTTGTGTTCGAAATTGGAAGCATCCTTGGTGGGAAGCGGTCTCAAAAAGTTCCGTACCAGAAGCTTTTGGGCGCTCATTTCACGAGCTAATGCTCCCCAATGGGATCAATCCTCCGTCTCAGCAGGTGGGAAACAGCTACTTTCAGACGATGGGACCACCTCGATTAGCTGTCCAGGCTCATTACTATAGAGCAGTTTTAATTCGCTGGTGGATTGGAATCCTGCAGGGGGTCTTTTATGCACTCTTCCAGGTCTGTTGACGCCCGCTTGGTGGGATGTTTTTACAACATGGGATCTAGATTGTTCAATTTCTGCCTCCAAGTCGGCTTTTTCCAGTTAGTCTCAAAAACAGCCATTCCGAAAGCCGTTGGGAAATTTTTATTTGGGTATCAAGTAGCTTGAGGTTTTTTTATTTGGTCACCAAATATCTTGGGGAACTTTTATCAGGACGAATAATAATTTAATACAAAAACATTTATTATAAATGTATATCAAGAAACTTGAGAAATTTTCGGATGGACAAAAAACTGGATAAGGATTTTTTTTTTTCTCCTTGAATTAGTTTGGGCAACTGAAGCATAGAACTACATTCATTATCAAATCAAAGAAAAGAAGAAAGAATAGGAACCTTTAATATATAAAGAAAAAAGAGGACAGGGAGGATTTCATTATTTATGTAATTTCTTATCCATAACAGAATAACTTTCACGTTAAAAAAAAAAAAAAAAAAAAAATGTTTTCTACATCTGTGGGATTTGAAAGGGTTAAACACTTCTAAAATACGTCGCTATCCTGATAGCAGTGACTAAAAGGGAACCCTATATGAAAGTTGAGTGACGGTCACCAAAAATCACAGTAAAGTTATCAATGAGATGTAGCAAGTTATGAATATCAGTACGCAGTGACGTTACGAAGTAATTTCTTCAAAATGTGACGAAGTAACCGGTCAGAAAATGTTGCGCAGCGAAGCGTGTAAAAAATGTGTCACATGCACATGGTGATAATTTGTTCAGTAAGGAACCCTAGGAAAAAACCCAGTCCAATAAGAAGAAATTTCTAAATCCAGTATGCATGAATTGAAAGTTTTTCAGATCATAAATATTATCGAAGTCAAATCTATAAAGGATCATCCGATTATCATGGAATGTTTTATAATTTACGGAAATAAAAACTGACCTACTTTTTTTTGAAATGGTATAGAATTTTATTAAAGTTTAGAAAATGTATCAAAACATTTAAAATAAGATATAATTGGCACCGTAATTCCCCTGCCTACAAAGGCAGCCATCTTGTTAACCAAGATGACTGCTTAAAAACATGTAAAACGTATCAATCGTCAGTTATGAACAATTCTGGTGTTGAATTATAATTTAAAGGAGTTCTTTTTAAATAATATTTCGTCACATATTAATGTTTTATTTCTTTATTGCCTATTAAAAGTTGCATAAATAGCATTTATAATGAGAGAAATGCCCTTTTAGTGTGATTCGTGTAAAGCCTAGATAAGAGAGGGGAGGGACAGAATTACGAAAATAGTCGGAAATAGCATTTGTAGTGACGACTTTTTAGTTTGTGTTCTGCAATGCCGCGAAGGAAGGCAGGAAAGACAGATTTGCAGAGATGATCAAAAATAGCATGTGTATTGAGGGAAATATCTCCTGCATCCTACTAGTGTGGCTCCTGCAATGAAGCGAAGGGAGGCAGAAAAGACAGATTTACGGAGATGATCAAAAATGGTATTTATAGTGAGAAAAATACTTCCTGCACCTATTAGTGTGGTTCCTGCAATGCCGCAAGGGAGGCAGGAAAGACAGATTTACAGAGATAATCAGAAATAGTATTTGCAAGGAGGTAAAACACCTCCTATCCTATTAGTGTGATTCCTGTATTGCCGCTAAGTTAGGCAGGAAAGAGAGATTTACAGAGATGGTTAGTTGGGGAAACGCCACTGCTGAGACTGGTTCCAGCATCTTAGTTTTGCCGAAAATTTTGGCAAGATACCGGCGTTTTGCTGAGTTTCTAGTCAAGTATTGCATTTTTCCCGCATTTATTTCATCTCAGTCTCTCCCGACAATTGAGCCATAACGTAAATTGGACTGGTGTGCCGTCCATCCTCATTTGCTTGAACCAAATAGCTACTCGAGACGAAAATTCAATTTCAGTAATGCATCACTTGTTTTTATCTTTATTGACGTTTCATCCAAAATAAAAAGGCACTGTTGTGTGCGTTAAGGTTAAGGACATTGTTTAACTGGCAGAGTGGAAAGAATCTCTGTTGAGCAACGACAGCAATAATTGTCACGATTTTCTTGAGCATGTAGAAAAGTAAAATATTCGATCGTAAATTTTAAACAAACAAATAACTAAAGAAAATTTTCTGCTAATGTAAACCCATTATCAAAGTGTAAAATTCTTTTTCTGCCGAAAGGATGTTTATTTTCGTGAAAGAGCCGAAAACTTGCTGCTTGCGCAAAACAATTATTTTCTGTAATGCGCCGAATGGAATTTCCTTTACACGAAAGACCCGCCAAAATAATCGTATGGATATTTATCTTTTAGGTACTCGGAGAAAGAGAGTAAAGTTGTCTCCTTTGCACGAAAATCCAAACATCATTAAAAGTGTTCAGTTTGCTTTGACGTGGAATTCTATTTATTTTGAAGAACTAGTAGTTTATTTCGCATCAAATTTCTGTTGCTCAGGATTTTATACATGCTTGCCTTTGTTTTTTACGAGTAGATCAATTTTCACCCATTGTGCTCCCATTTAACTTGCAAGACCCTGTTTTTTATTTATTTATTTATTTATTTATTTATTTTTTCATTCTTGTGATTTCAATAAATGTAATGTAAGGAACTCGGGGGCCATGTAAAAAGTTAAAATTAGTGAAAAAGTACGAAATTTCTTTTTTGCTTCAAACTTGTAATATCTTAACACTGCATCTCATTTTGACCATTTTTGCAATTGTGAGAAATACATTTAGGAATGAGGACTAACAGTTGTGAATGTACATTGATTTCTCGTGTGTTTTTTTTTTTTTTTTTTTTTTTTGCATAGAAAGTATTTAATTGTTACTTTTTGCAAAAATTCTGTTTGCATTGAAGGGGCTGTAATATTTACATCCTCAAGCAGCTTTCTTTCTATTGAAGTCCTCAATCGTTTACTTCTGTGTGAAATTTCTTTGTATAAATATATAGTTTAGAGTTGTTTTCATCTGCATTGATTTTATTTTTTCTTCAGTGTACTACTGTTTACTTACACTGAATTTCTGTAATTCAGAGGATTATAAACATTAGCAAACAGATTTAATTCACGCAGATAGAAAAAATGGCAAAATGGACAACGTAGATAAATTGATAAATAAATCTGAATTTTATAATTACACCTAACGTGAATGCAAAATCCTTTCAAAGTACTCTAACCAGAATCAAACTTTTTATCTTCTTATAATCTTGTCAGCATATAAAATTTCAAACGCGATTCTAATCTTTGAAATAATCTTGGTGGTGACAAGTCAGACGATAGGTATACATCCAGAATACGCTCCACGGGCGATCTGAGGGATGAAACAGAGGTTCAATTGTTGTTTTCTAGTCAGCACCACCGCTGAGAAACGTTCCTCATTAACCCAGATTGCTTCCTCGTTTAGGCATCACAGATTCCGTAAGAAGAAAAAAAATATCTCCGGGTGATAAATCGTTGACGTTTCTTATTGCGTCAGTACCTCAGTAGGCTGTCGTTTCATCGCAAGGCTTTCTCAGCGATGGGGGATCCACGAATTTCTAAGGTGATTTCGAAGGAATATTGGCAACCATCTTGGGGGAAAGATATAACTTTCAAAAAGCGATGTAGGAATTTCCGAGGCGATACTAAGAGAACATTGGCATGTTGGGACAAAGGCAAAACTTTCAAAAAGTGATAAAGGAATTTTTGAAGCAGTACCGAAGAAACATTGTCAACCAGCTTGGGAGAACGATAAAACTTTCAAAAAGCCATACGGAATTTCCGAGATGGTATTAGAGGAATATTGACATCCGTCTTGGGGGGGGGGGGGAGATTAAAGCTTCAAAAAGCGATCCAGGAATTCCCGAGGTGGTACTAGAGGAATATTAGCATCAGTCTTGGGGGTAAAAGGTAAAACTTTCAAAAAGTGATCCAGGAATTTTTGAAGCAGTACCGAAAGAATATTCTTTAACCCAGTCAACCATCTTGGCTGGCGGGGTTAAAGATAAACTTTCAAAAAGCGATCCAGGAATTTCTGAGATGGTATTGAAGGAATATTGACTTTTATCATGGGACAAATATAAAACTTTCAAAGAGAGATCCAAGAATTTCGGAGATGGTAGGTGGTACCGATGAAATATTAACAACGATCCCAGGAACAAAGATAAAATTAAAAAAAACTTAATTGTCAGAAAGGTAAAACCTTTTAAAACTTAAACTATCTGTTGAACAAAAATTAAACTTTAAAAAATGAAATCAGCTGGGAAACATGGATAAAATCCATTTGAAATGTAACCTAAGAGCAAATCTAAAATTTTCTTTAAAATAGCTATGTGTCAAATAGAAGTGATAAGATTTCCTACTAGGACAATAATTCAGTTAATTTGCCGTTTCATCGTAAGAAATTCTGAGGCGACGCCGAAAGAACAAAAATTTTGAAAATATAATTCATTTGGAAAACAAAAATAAAACACTTAATTTTGGGTCAAGAAAGTCCTGGATAGTCACCCTTACTGCATAATTTAGGGGAAAAAAATTATATAAAAACCTATTTATGGTTTGAACATTGTTCGCGTTTTACTCAAAACTTCAAAAAGTCCTACTTTCCATCCTTTTGCGTCTTACTAATTTCAATAGAAAATTACTGTAACTAAGGTCAGTGAAATGAATTTCTTATAATAATGAAACTTAGCAACAGTTTCAGTGTTTTTCTTTGCCTTTTAAACTCTCATGTTTTTAATTAGTTTAGTTGAAGAGATTTCACATCAACGACGATTTCAATACGAAAAGTAATATTCTCTTTAAAACACATATTTCGAAAGTTTATAATATAAATATTACAGAAACATACATTTTAGTCTGTGTCCGACTCTCCTCCTACCACGGACTGAAATACTTCTGTTTTTAGGCTTTTGAAATCTTTTTATAGTTGAGTGCAGCCCCGAAGGTACGTAGCTATTTCGCAAGAGGGCGCTCTCTCCCTCTCCGGAAGCAGGGGATCAAGATAAGCCTCATCTCAAGAGCGGTGTGACTCCGGGCCAGACGAGCGATAACGGCTGCGATTTAAAACCCGTGTACATGGACATAAAGTTGTCGTTATGGCATTGGGGGAGGATCACTTGCGGGAGGAGATATACCGGTGCCCACCTTACCCCAGCAAGGGTCAAGCAAAGCGTGGGAACGAGACATCTCAACACCATCCCCTCGTCTCTTAGGTAACACGATTTTCCGATTGACCCGCATTTCGCGCATCTTTCCATTTAACCTGTTTTGCTTATCCACAACACTTTGGAGTTCGAAGTTGCTTAATACTCTCCGGCTTGTGTTGTGTTTTAATTGGTTGCAATTTTTACGCAATGAGACTCTGAATTCGCACTTCTACCAATCTGTAACACAGAACTTGGATACTTTCAATCACTTATACCTCTTTTTTTTCATTATTTCATAAAATATTGTTGCATTACCTTTGTCAACAAACTTCAAAGAAGATAGAAGTTTCTCATTTAATCCGGCTTTTGTTTCATACTTTGCTGTAGTTCTTTGGAAAAAATAAGCACCTTACGTGGTTGCACAGTGCAGTAGCTTTTGAGACGAAAGAAAAACTCTCTTTCTCTCTCTCTCTCTTGCGGACTTAGACTCTTAATTAGTTTAAGAAAAATAATCAAGTTTAGCAGTTGCTTATTTCTCTTATCTCTTAGGAGAAATAAGCAACAATTTTTTGGGACAGTAGGCCCGACATACCTGCCGGGACCCTTGAATTGTGCAATTGGAGAATGTGCTGTAGAGTTACAATCGCACATCTTTTTGTCATTGTATATGCTATACCAAGGGAAGTATAAGCAAGTGATAGACAAACTTTATTTTACTCAGTACACGTACATTTTTCACGGGCCACAACCCAAATGTTCATGAAAATTAATTTGGGTTACAGATTTTTTCTCTTTTTTCTATATAATGTAGTTTAATTCATTGAACAAATTCATCCTTTTTTTGTTCTTATAAATACCGATCAGTAACTTTTGGGGGACCACGGAGCTAGGACTTACAGCAGACTTATAGTATGCAGCCAAAATTAATCTTTGGTCTCTCTGGTTTTACATCACAAAATTTTTAAGCTTAGGGAAAACAAATATGCATTTCGTTTTGTCCTGTATTGGGCTATAATGCCATGTAAAGCACGAAAGTCGTATCTGCACTTTACACCGAAACTGTATTATTGTCACGCGGTGGTTCATTACAATGTTTTATAGTCATGAACGACAGAGATTTTTTTTTTTTTTTAATCCTGAGAAAATGGAATTTGAATCATAGAGGCTTGGAAGCATAAAACATCAAAAAGCAATTTCCCATTTTGCGCTCAGCTGCAGATGAGACTTCTCTGCTTAACACGGCGGCAGTAAAATAGTGCTTAAGATGAAATCGGAAGTATTGACTTGTATCAGGGTGTAATGCTTCTCAGGAATAAGTTTCTGAGAAAAAAAAAATGTGTGAGAGTCCTATGTATAATTTCAAAAACGTATTATAATATGTAAACAGTCTAAATCCCGCTGATTACGAGGACATTCACATTAAATTGATAAGAAGTGTGGGAGCTAATCTCTCATAAGCATCCATGAAAATTTAGCCCTGGTGCTTCTAAGAGCGGTAAAGCAAATTTTTTATGGTTTGCAACAAGCTGTAACATTGTTGAAAAAAAAATGGTTGTATGATTTCATTAATAATTGAGCGTATACTCAATACGATTTCTTCACGTAGAAAGCAAGAAGATATGGAAATCAAAGGAGCTAAAAGTAAAATAATTATGCAACTAAAGTATCGCGTCAGTAATTTACATAACTGGACGAGCAGTAAAACACCGAACGACAAATTTATATCGCCGCAATAAAAGCTTAATTAAGAACCGATTCATAGTTAGAAGAACGTAGCTATTCATCACAACTCTCACAAGTAAAAGGTACTCATCACGGCGATATCCTTGAAAGCAGAACTGATTAGCCGAGTCTAGTATTATGAAAAATTCCTGAACCCAAATGGATAATTTGCTATGTCTGATGACACGCACTTTCCAATAGCTAATAAATTAGCCTCTCTCCGCGCTAAATGGTTTTTCGCCTTGACTTGCGAATTGATTCCATGTTGGCAACCTCGGAATTTTATGTCCACCATCAAATGGCAGCACAATCCTCCCCATTATTCGAGTAGCCTCGATGAAATTTTATGACGGGGAAAACGGTAATTGCTTGGGAATCCACCTCACAGCGACTGAATCAATGGCCAGTTGGCTCTTTCATGGAAAAAACAATGGGATCAAGAAGGTCAGGCGTGAAACGCTTTTTGCTGCAAGTGATTTGATGCTTTTGGGTGAGTATCTGGTTCGTCATGTAATTTTTATGCTTTGGGTATCAAATATTTTTATGGCCAGAAAGATTTGTCGTGTAATCGCAAAGCCTTTATTGCTCGCGATGCGCATAATTTAAATTTTGGTTTTCTCATAAACTTCATAGATATTGAACGCAAAAAAGTTTCTGGAAAAGGAGTATTTGAAGTAAAATTGGTGTCTTTCATAGGCGTGACGAACTGGCTGCAACTGCCTTCTCACTTTTAAAAGTAAAGGGGCTCTGCCTCTGACCGTTTCAAAGTTTAAAATTAATGATCGATTGAAAAATAATAAATTTGACCGATTGACGTGTTTAAAGAAAGAAGAAATAACTCCATGTTTTATATTTTTCTCATCGTATTTCTTTGTAAAAATTAAAACAGAGCTTTGAATTGGAAGGAGGGAGTTCATTGCAGCCCCAATTTTTGAGGCCATGCCCTAAATTTTTAGAGAATGTAATCAATAATGACGTTAAATTCAACTGTTCAGTTCACAAAAGAAGACAGCTTTAGAGGGCTCCGCCCGTCTAATCTCTCTGCCGCACCTCCTTCGACCCCCCCCCCTTTTTTTGAGAGCACCAGCCGTCTTTGGTCTAAGTTGTCAACTGATTGTAAGATCCAAAAATTTGTAGAATTGTCACAAAACCTTTCGAACTCTCAATAATGCTAAATGTAATCTTTTTTTTTTTTTCTAATAAGTTGCACGAATATTGAGTGAAAAAAAAAAAGTTTTTTGGAAAAGCTGAAATGTCGAGCAAATTTTCTTATCCTTCGCTTGTTGACGGAAGGAAAAAAAAAAAGGGGGGGGGGGGTCTATCTTTTAGAACTTTTGAGATTGAATGCATTCGTTAAGTTTCTCGTGATCTGTTTTTCATGTCACTAAATTTTTTCACTTTCTGTAAAATCTTTTGAAATGCACAACTTGTATTATATGCATTAAATGTTCATACATATTGCGTGGAATTACTATAAAACGAGTACTTGTTGAGTATGCTAATGATGAATAAATGTTTCAATTATGATAGAATGTAGAAGAGGTAAAACACTTTTAATATTTCTGGAATTTGATGCTATCCGTTCGTCATGCGTATTTTCTGTCCAGGTCATCAAATGAATAAAAATATGTGTTGTATGGTTTCAAAGCTTTCATCTCACAGCATACGTGTAATTTTATCATTTTCAGAAGATTACTTACGGCTAAAAAAAGCAATTATATTTATATGTTGAAGAACAAATGATAAATTGATGTTAATTATGAATGTGGGCGGTTGAAGGACATGGAGAAGTTCTGCAATTAAAATTTTCGATCGGAAGAAATCTTCTGTTCCATTGAAGCTATTCTTTGACTTTAAAAAATAGTTTCTATGAATAAATTTAAGTCATCTTAACTGTTTTTTAGCGTGGGGTCTAGTAGGCATGAGTTCGGGAGGGCAGCTACTTGAACTCATGCCTATCCAATAAACTTTTCTGTCTTTTCTTCTAATATTCATCATGGTGAAATTTCGTGTCGCACCTGCAAAATCACTTCTTAACTATGGAGACAGCCCCCGAACCGAAGCAGCCCCGAGCTCTAGAGGCCGAGTGACGAGTAATAATACCCTAATCACAGGGTACGCTCGGAGTTGCTGAACACAAGGTGTCCCTCAAGTGACCCTTTGTCACTTAAAACAAACCACTCCGCAGACCACCTGTGCGCACTTTTTCCCTAACCTGTCGGCTGCGTTTTCCCCCACACCTTTCTCTCGGGTTTGGGCAAATAGCCCAGGATACATCCGCAAATGATTGATTAGGACAATGCCTTGATTAGGCGTCTGCATACGCTATGGTGATGCTTTCGTGAATGATAATTTTCGCGTCGTCGTTTCAAAGAAATGGGAAGAGATAGATGTCGGAGTTCGATGTGGAATTATCAAAAAAGGGAAAGAAAAAAATCATTTTAAAAAATCGTTTTCTTGCAAACATTTGTAAGATACAGTGCAGAATCATAACCACGGGTTGTTCCTGAGAACCACGGACAAGGGGAAAATAAATTTGTGGGAGAAAAAAATAAGAAATGCATTTCTATACATAAAAATAAGATTCGCTGTTGATTATTAATTTTACACACTTTGTTAATTATATTGAGAAAAAATTAACCCTAAAAATTGAACACTTTTGGGGAAAAAACTTTCCTTTATACGTATTTAGATGTTTTTATGTCCAACAAAATTGAACTGTCCACAAGTAAATCATACTTTCCATACAAAAACGTTTACTAATCACTTCTCTGTATAAATTTACCTATCGGACTTCCCACTGTCCCAGAAAATGGTGAGTATGTTTTGTAAAAATGAGCATTCAACCATGAAAATTAGAGACGAAATTATTACGATTTTTGCTTGTTTCTGCCGAAACTTTTAGCTTAATACGCATACTTGTGTTATGCGCGAATTTTTTCCGGCATTTATTAGCAAACCAAACTTTATCAAGAAAATGTTCGTTTAAGCCGCGTTTTCGTGTTTCGAGAGGTCGTATGAAGAGGCGGTATTTATATACAGTCGCACTCGTTTATATCGAAACAGTATAACAGCTTTACATACATACATACATACATATATATATATATATATATATATATATATATATATATATATATATATATATATATATATAATCCTTAAGTGAAAAAACGATCAAAAATTAAGAAGCAATTTTTTTTTATAAGGAGTACGAAATGAGAAATAATGTTTATTTTAAGCAAAACTCTAGGTTCCCATCCCTCCCAGAATCCCATCCCTTCCAACTCTTTCCTACAGGGTATACATTAAAATTCTTCCAGAGTTCAGTTTCTAGGTTCTTAAATCCTGCTCACATGTCCAGTACTATTACATTATTTCGCCGAATGAACTCCATGCCTCGGATGATAAATGAATGTACAGTAGAACCTCGGATATATGGGTCTCGCTGATCCTGGTCTCCGGAAAATCCGGATTTGTTACCTTAAAAAAAAAACGAAGAATCGTCACATCATGCATAATAATTTACAACGGAAAACACTAAAATTTCGCTTGTTATTTTGTTAAATGTACAGCTCCTTTTTTATATTGTACAATACAACATGGGGTACAAAGAGCATCAGTTCCAGACCACTACAGCTGAACTATTAACAAAAAAAAAAAAAAAAAAAATGCTTGCTTGACCGTGCTCCATTCAAACGGAACAAACAAGGTTTTGAAAAGAAGATCAATAAGACATTAAACCAATTCTATGTTCCGAAATGATTGATTAAAAAAAAAAGTTTTGTAAACAAAATGCTATATAGTATTTTTTTTTTTTTGTAAAGCAATGTTTTTTATTGTGTTAAACGGTAAATCTGCTTTTTAAAGGATTTGTTTTGCGTATTATCTATATTATCTGGATTATCCGGATTTTCGATTCTTCAGATCGCCTTTGTCTTAATTAGTCCAAATAAAAGAGGTCGTATAATATACTTTTGAAGCCAACTTTTTTGACTCTTCCTTCAAGCACATTTCTGAAAACCGACATATTTTCTCATATAGAACATCAAGTTTTCGATAAGGTGGGGAGAATGTAAAAACTTACACTTTAACTGGGATTTACCTGTCTTACTACAGGAAAATCCTAAGGCTGGAGTAAGAATTAAACAACGTTAGAAAAGCACAAATTCGCAGATTACTGCAGATTGCAGTAATCTGCGAATTTGGGCTTTTCTGATGTTGTTTAATTTTCACTCTACTGTTCAGCAAAAAGGTATTTATTTATCTTAATCCTAAGGCTTCTCGCTTAAAAATAGGGATATGGCGGAGATGAGATCAGGTGAAAGGTTACGAAATAAATTGAATATTATAACTACTAACGAAAACCAATATTAATGCGCAGTGATTATTTCACTTATACTAAGTAATTGCTTTTTTTTTTTTTTTTTTGCATATAATCATTTTCAAAAGAAAAACAGAAAACTGTGCTTGTACTACATTTGAATAGGAGTCATTTCCACGATTCCCGTATCTCTCGTGGTCGCGACTGATACTCCTCGACAGGTATGCAGGTGTACCATACACAACTAAATTGTATAGCATATACGAGAAGAGAAGCATGACAAACAATTGGTTAGATTAACGATGCAGTAAAATAATTATTCAGTTGCAATCTGTAAAAGCTGGAAAATGAACTATGAATAAAAATTGCATACATTAGTTTATGAACCATTAGAAACCATTATCTTCAGTGCCAAATAAAAATGCTAGATTTCAAAGACAGCTTCTCTTTAGTAAAACTGAAACACGAAGAAGCAATTACTATTGTTGGTGCTGCTTCATTTGCGCTGCTTTACGTCTTACTATATAGTAGGCGCAAAAGCAATAAATTTCAAGAATTCAGCTTTTTATATTAAGTCATAATATTCATTATTATCTAGCCTCCTCGAGACTAATTGTTTTCTTTTCATGTCTTCAATTGCAATTTTGTCTTCAATTTCCTTTTTCAGCAAATAAAATTGAAAATGTTCTAACTCTTACTAAAATTTGCTTTGAATTTCAGACAACACAATCTGCTCAAAATAGAAATCAAAAAAGAAAAATAATATTAATAAAAATAAATAAATAAATAAAATAAAAACGGCAGCAAAATGCAAGAATATAATTAAACATTTTCTTTTAAGTATTTAAGAAAGTATTTAATCACACATATTAGCATTCATAAATACTTTTTCTTTACTCCACTCCGGCACCATTTGAATTAAACGCACGAATGTAAATAAATATTTTCTAAAAGTTTTTCAAAAGTGTTTACACTCCTAATTGCTTTCTCAAATACTTTTATTCTCTTCACTTGGACTATTTGAATGCAAAACATAAACCTGCATCCGTATATAAATCTCTTCCTCATACGTCAACACAAAAGAGCGCCATGAGAGCAAATTTGCAGCCTCTTACTTGGGGGGAACGTTCCAGGGTTTGAAAGAATGTTGTCCATCAGCCGCAAAGGGGGGGGGGGGAGCAAGTGGACTGATGGCGGCATGTAATTAGTTTCTTCAGAACCTTGGCCTTTTTCTCGGGTTCAGGCTTTGAGAGGTGTGTTTCGAATAGGATGGACTTCAGCAAAACAGTTCTGGGCTGTAGTTATCGAGAGCTGTTGAGTTCTTCCTTGATGTGTTAAGGGTAAGCACGATGTTAAGCCGCTGAAGAAAAACGCCTAATTTATAAAACAGGGTTGTATAGTTATTGCAACTTGCTTTTCTCATTTTCTCAACGGGAAATTACGCAATGCTTTTAACTGTCAGTTTTCACATACTGTTTCTAGCCTTTGTTATAACTTCTGTTAAACTTTGTCTATTGCTGTCTGTCTTTCATACTTCTTTTCTCAACGTCTTCTTCCACCCTTTTTTTCTTTTATAAATGTTTTTAAAAACATATGTCTCATGCTTTATTTTCCCTTTCTTTTTCTTTCTTTCTTTTTTTTTTTAGATTCGTTCTAGAGCCTTTATTATCGTTCTACAATATTTTCTTAAAGCCATTGACGTCACTTTTCCCACTGCTACTCTAGTCATTCTCAAGGACGGATTCAGCTTCTGGTTTTGGAATGGTTTATTTCGGGATCGTAAGTCATTTTTGGGCAGATATTCTAAGGAGAATTTTTCAAAAAATAAGTCCTCAAAACGCAGCTTTAGGCTATCTTTGGTCAATTAAAGAGGGGGGGGGGGGTGCCATGTCCCCCCCCCCCAGTGACCCCTCTAGATCCACACATTGTTGTTCTCATAGATCATGGTATACTTTCCATCCGTTTTCTTAAAATCTTGTGTTCGAGATTGAGAAAATATTTCATAAAAGGGGAGGTAGGGCACGTTGGTCCGCTTTTTTACTTATCATTTTTTATCTCATCAAAAAGTTTTGTGAGTAGGTCAATTTTCTGCAATAAGTTTTACTAAACACTTCTCAACATCACATAACTTTTTGGAAATGTTGAATTCATAAACATTTTTTATAATAATTTTTTAAAGAAGCCTTGTAAAGTGGACCAACGTGTACCATGAGCGGGGTACGATGGTCCGCTTGGTGGGGCACGTTGGACCGCATAACTCAAACAACATTTGTTATAAATTTTAGAGATAAATACTACCAAACGTTGTAACTACCTTATTCTCTTTTGTGTGTAGAGGGAAAAATATAAAGTTTAATGATCAATATATCAAATTAAATTGATTTTTATTGATAAATCATCTTTAATTAAGAAGAGCAATAAGCATTCATTATTAGTACACAATTATTTTTTAAAAATCAAAAGAAAAAACAATTATTGAATATTCAGGAGACAAGTAATGCAGATTAAAGTTAACCAAAGAAGTATTAAATGATATCTGGGAGTATAAAAGTGCTACTTCGAGAGCTTGGGAAATACCACTTTTATTGGACTGAGTTTTTAAAAGGTAAGTCATGTGCTACTTTTATGCAAAGTTGCATCAATATTTGCTAGGGGGAAAAAGCTGTTTTTCTCTTCATTGCATTGCATGAAACAACTCCAAAAAGAAAAGAATCCTGTTATACTAATTAATACCGTATATTTCAAATTAAAAGTACAATAAAATTGACAGCTTTAAGTTAGCATATCTTTGTGTTCTAAAATCAAGTATAAAAAATGAAATTAGATAATCTGAAGTAAAAGTACACCTTTTTATTCCATTAATCAATTAGTTGTTTTATTTTTTCTATGTAGAATGCTTGTTTAGTAGAAAAAAAACTTTGTTTAATAAGGGAACATATTATAGCATGTATTGCATATTTTACTTTTAGGTCTTAGAAAACAATTGTCTGCAAAAGTTTAGAGGTATATTTTAAAATAAAAACAGTAAAAAAGTGCAAATATGAAATAAACTTTTCAGTAAGATAAATTTAGCATAATCTTTGTTAAATAATTATGTGCCCGAAGTTTTTATTATTATTATTATTTTGAAACGTATGACGTGAAATGAAATGAATGTATACTATACGAACACTTAGAATATTGTTATAATTATTGAGGTTTAAGAGAAAAAAAAAGTTTTTTAATTATGTGGGGTAGGTTGGTCCGTTCCAACGTGTCGCACAAAGCGTGAACCAACGTATCCACCTTCTTAGTCTGAAAAAGTGATGTCATAATTTTTTTTTTTTTTTTGACAAAAAATGGAAAAATTGCCAATTATTGTAAACTAATAGAAAGAACTTACTTTTAGAAAGGAGTTAAATTTTTTTCCCGCAATTTTGATGAAAACCATTAAAAAAAATAAAGTTATACTTTTCTGAAAATTACTCAGGACTACTGAAATAACACTTTCTGGAATAAAATTTGTTCACTATAACTGTACCATGTGACTTCATTATAGGATTTGTAGGACCATAGGTGCTATTTCTTGGTCATAAAATTAAAAAATATATATATATATCAATAGTGTTAAAATAATTGAGAAAGGTCCTACGTTTTTTTTTTACCCTATCTTCCCCTACTGCCTACTTATCTTTCTTATTTTATGGCATCCCTATAATCATTTAAAAATGCTTTTAATGCATTTAGAACTTTAGCTCTGTTTTTTTTTTAAAATGATGAAAACACCTTTCAGTGGAGTTTGTATAGTCTTAGTATAATTGGGGGGGGGGGGGGGAAGGGTAGAGAAATAAAAAAAAACAGAACATAAGATAAATCTTTTTCGTGGTATTGAAAAATAATTTTTTAGAGAAATTAGCCATTTAATATATTAATAATTTAATTATTAATATTATTATTATGTTGTTGTCTTTGTTGCGTTCTTATAAATACAGTCATCTCTCAATAATTGGAAGTCCCAAGAGACCGATTAAAACGTTTAAGTTATTTAAAGTTTGAGTTATGGGAAGTTCCAGTAACTTTTATCTCATCAAAAATAACCCTGTTGTAAAAATTTCCCCACCAAGAAAACCTTTAACTTTTCCGCACAAAAAAGAAAACCTGCATCCTAAACCCAAAAACAATCAGCCATAAAAAGTTATGATATCTAGTTTGCCCTCCAAGTATCTGCCAAACTATCATCCTCCCACTTCTCCTTTTTCATCACAGTTACTTTCATTAGAACCTCCTCCCACCTTCAACTCCTCAGAAATATAGAAAGATCTTTTAAATTGTTTATCTTGTTTGGCGGAAAGCTTTTTGCTCACCAAGCAGCCTATTCATTTTGAAAAGCTTCCCGCCAAACAAGATAGACAATTTAAAAGATCTATCCATATTTCTGAAGAGTTGAAGGTGGGAGGAGGTTCTAATGGAAGTAGCTGTGATGAAAAAGGAGAAGAGGGAGGATGATAGTTTGGCAGATACTTGGAGGGCAAACTAGATATCATATCTTTTTATGGACGAGGGTTTTTGGGTTTAGGATGCAGGTTTTCTTTTTTGTGCGGAAAAGTTAAAGGTTTTCTTGGTGGGGAAATTTTTACAACAGGGTTGTTTTTGATGAGATATCACATCTTTTTGCATTGATATTATTACTTTGTTTGTATTTTTAGAATTGAGAACATCAAGTCAAAAAATTTTCAATTGAAACAACGCTGTTTTTTGTTTTTAAGGAACAATAATGGCTAGCCTAATTTTACGTCAAGTTATTTTCTGACTATTAAGATTCTATGTTCATTTTGCGAGAATTGGACGGTTTAAATTTTATTACAATTCTTGTATCCTCTCTCTGTTGCAAAGAAAATTTCTTGGATAATAAAATACTATATTTTAAATTATATTGCTTTCGAGTATGTTACAACTTCGCAATAAATTCTATTACAGTTTCTTTATTTGACAGATTATTCAACATTTTCATGAAGGTTTCTTTAAATGTTTTACAGCTTGAGGGCTATTTTAATCTAGCTTTTCACTTTTTGTTTGATTACATTTTTTCTTAAAACGTGGATTATTTTACATGTTATGGGATAATTTTAATTTTTTGGTGATTTATATTTTTCTTGATAGAAGTCTTTGTCTTGTTTAATACCTAGTTTTGTTTAAAAGTTCATTTAAAAAACGAAATAACGCATGTTATCACCAAGCAAAAAAAGAAAAACTAAGCCATTAAATATTTTAAACTTGAATGTGTCAGAAGATCTATAACACTTTACTCGATGTCAAATCGCGGATATCCCAAATTTGCCATAGCGAATGCGCATATTGCGCGCGGACTAAGCTCATTAAAAGTCTTACTTAAATTAATTGCAAAAATTTTTTCAGCTAACAAATTACTGCAAAGCACGGATATCCACACACGTATTTCATATATTTTCAATTCATTATGTATTGTTGTGAAAAATCCATTAATTTAGAAAATAAGCAAACCAATATAAAAGTGCTATTTTTCGCTTTCAATTAAAAAGTTATATGCGCCATATTCATATGCGTACAGTTTCATATAATTTGTCACGTAAAATATTGTAATGGTTTAACCCCAGTTTCGCACCCACATTTAAAATTTCTTCCATCCATAAATATATCAAAACTGAAAAACAGGAAGAAAAGAAATTTTGTATCGGCGAAACTGGAGGGGGGGGGGACATCATTCTAATCTCATTCATTAATTTGTTTCTCTGCTTAAATATAAACAAGCAACATAGAATCTGAAAACAGAAAGCCCAATGAGCTAAGTGTGCGCGCACGCGCAGTCGCAAATTTGTGATATCCGCAATTGTCTGGTTGCAACTGTAGGGTATGTTTTAGTCTTGATTGAATTTCATTTCCTAAGACAACTTTGGAATAACTGTTATATCTGTTTTAATCTTGCAATTGCAGTCCGAGATAAACAAACCCTATGAGCTGAGAGTAAGTACATAAGAATTTAGGGAAAATTAGTGATTTTCAAACTTTAATTACTCCGGTCCATGATGTCCCTGGGGGTTGAATTTTTGTATATGTACTCAATGGCCCCCCCAAGAATATGTATACAAAAAATCATTACCGTAGCCCCCACGGGGGGCTGTGATAGAACCCCGGGAAGGTACAATTTGGGGGTAAAAACGAGGGGGAAGGGGAGGGGGGTCAAATGGTACAAAAGGCACCTCAGAAGGGCACAAGTAATCTGTGTGCGAAATTTCAGCTTGATTCCTTTTTTCGTCTGTTCTGTAGCCCTGTCAAAGAAAGCGAAAACTTTTTGGAACAGCGATTTTATAACTTTAATACCTCCTCCCCCTGATGGTCTAGGGGAATGTATTTTGGTTCACTGCGTCAGGGGCTCCTAGAAATTGACTGTACCAAAAATCAATTCCGGGGGTCTTCATGGGGCTGAGATACAGAGGGGTGAAAAACCCAAAAAACCCCAATTCGTTCTGTCGCGTAATCTTTGTTCTTGGTCGCTTTATTTTCTTTCGTCTTTGGCGGTGGATTTGCTTCTGTTGGCTGCTGACGTTTGGTTTCCTAGGCGGGGCGGACGCTCCCGCGTCCCGTGATCAACTTTAAAATTAATTACAAAATTTCAGTTCTAATTTGTCTTTTCTCGCCAACCGTAGCTTTAAAAAGTAAAAAGAATTTTTTCTCCATTAAACTGATATTTATTTCTTAAATCGATTTCCGTGAACAATGCAAAAATAGAAATTGTAACAAAATCTGATAATCTTAACATTAACTTTCCGACAAAATTTTCGTTCTAGATAATACTTGATTCTCATTTAGTAAGCACTAGTTGTTACTAGACACTTGAGGTGTGTGAGCAAAATTACTTATGAAAATACTGCGTTAAGACTTCCAGCCTTTCGTACACAACAACACAAGCAGTAAAGCAGGATTTGACTTGATACTTTCCATTATTGGCAGACTGTCACATTAGTTGACGCATTTTTCTGATACAGTAAAACCTGTGAAGTTGACCACCTGTCTAAGTTGACCGCTTTTTCCAGGCACGGAATTAGCCCTTATCATATAAATCAACCTTTGTAAGTTGACCACCTGTTTAAGTTGACCACTAAAGTAGTACACGGCAGGTGGTCAACTTATACAGGTTTCACTGTATCATAAAATTTACTCATAGGCTGTAACTATAATTTATGTGATGTCCTAAGCATGTTTTGTTTAAATTGTCTACAAGTGAAAAAGTTTAAAACTGTACTTTTGGTTACATGTTTGATAAAACAGTGCTATTTTTTTTTCTTACTATTCTAAAAGATTGTTTTTTTTCCCCCTTTTACAGAGGTGCCTTGAAAAACTCAATATGCTGTCCATTAGCGTAATGAATCAATGGCCAGGTTTGAGGTTACGCGTAACGGAAAGTTACGACGAAGAATTTCACCACTCAACGACGAGCTTACATTACGAAGGTAAGTGCAAAATGAGCACTGATTCTAAGCCAGATTAAAATTGAGACTTATTTTCTTGATTTTGATAGCCCGTTATTACCAAGGAAAATATTCGCACCGTTGAAAAACTGAATGTAAGTGACTAACATACGACATAACTATTTAAAGGTAAGCTATCTTTTAAAAAATTACACTGTAAAAATGTTTCGTTAAGCTTGAATATTTTACAATAGAGAAGGTGAATGAAATGACTGAAATATGATCCAATAATTGGGGTAGATTGTGGACAGTTCTGTAATTAGACTTTCGTTTCGGGGAGGATTTTACAAAGCACATATGTCGTGAAATCTATATGACCGATACAATTTGATTTCATTCTTATATTCCATTAATTTGTGTTACAATAGGTTATATAAATGACGGGAAGCTGATTTAAGTGTATTAACATGATGAGCAATTTTAAAAGATGACGTAGCTACTAGAAATAGTAAATGAAGGGGGGGGGGGGGGGGGCGGGATCTGATGTGTCATACAAATTCATCTTTGTGAAGTATTTGATGTCATCTTAACAACTCAAAATAATAGTACTCATATCCTCACATTCGAAGCGACGTTTTTAAAATTCTATAATTTTTAGACACTTATAAAATACGGAAAAGATATTTGATATTTTCTTTAGAGTCTTGCAATCACAATTTGAAGGGAAATGATGTTTTGTTTTAGAAACATTATTTTTAGATGATTTTTAGAAACAAGAAACCCCACGAGCAGGGTCCCCTATCACCCCTCTTGATAGCGAAAAACATAATTTGAATCCAAGATGTCGAAAATTTAATTTGTTTCTAGTAGGGGAAGACCGCCTATATTGGACCCCCCTTAGGACAAGGGGCTCGTGTCGCTAAATGTGAAGCAAAACAAAAATACAAAATAGGACATCTGAAGCCAAAATTATTTAGGAATAGCCATAGATACTTACATTGTTTGTAAATATGACAATATTTTTTTAAAAGATTACTTTTCACAAAGTTGCAAAAATCCACTTTAGGAATATATGCGCCTGTATTGAACCATGCACTTCCTAAAATTGGACCGTAACAGTAAATGATATAATAACTTGCATTTGAATCGGACAATCTTTTTTCAGGATTTGCAATAGAATTTCTATTGATTTGGGCTAACTTGGCGCAGTGTTGATGAACCCACCGATGGCATTTCATACTAAATCATGCTTTGCACTTCATCTTTATGGCAAATATTGTAATACCAGTTTTGTGCGGTTTTTTGCCCCTTCTTTTGCGGCTTTTTCTGTTCTGTGTCCTTTTTCTGTGGCGATGTCGTTAGAACGTTTCCCGAAGTAGGTTTCAAGTAGGTTCTCAGTTCACAAGTTTTAGTATTATTCTACTAGATACAAGTTCTCAAAATAAGATCGAACACGTTTTCAACACAAATCACATCGTAACTCCAGCTATGCAGATCAAATTGTGACGAAACTTCATCCTCAAAGATTTCACACACAAATCTTAGTCTTTCCACCGGTAGAGTGTAGCTCAGAACTCTACGCTAAATTTTAAGCCCCCGGTCCAATTTAAGCAGTGGTTCAATATAGGAGGTCTTCCCCTAGTTTTTTTTTTTTTTTTTTTCATTTTTTGTTAATTGCTATTTACCTGATTTTGAGCAGGTTAATATGTTGTCAGTTACAAAACAATGTATACTGCTAAATATTTCTCAGCTAAAATATTTCTAGCGTTTGAAGTAGTACGAACGTAGTGACATCATTTCGTGGGTGTATAAGAAAATAATATCCCAATTACATTTTCATTTATCTATTATTTTTAACTGGTATCTTTTTTTTTCCTCGACACTCCAGAAAACTTTTCTGACGTGAGAACTGTGTCATTGCCAACCCTGCTCAAAAAAATTGCTTTATCACTTGTAAATAATAGTGATCTATATTCTGACTAACAGTTGATTTGTCGTTTCAGGTCGAGCTGTTGACATCACGACGAGTGATCGAGATAGATCGAAATACGGGCTACTGGCTCGCCTGGCCATCGAAGCTGGCTTCGATTATGTATCTTATGCTTCTAGAAGCCACATTCACGCAAGTGTTAAGTCAGGTGAGTTGTCTTTTGAAAATTTTTAAGTATTTGAGAACAATTTTATAACATAACAAAAACATTTAGAACAGCATTAATTCTAATAAAACTAATGTAAGTAGTACAGCGGTGGATACAAGGGGGAGGGGGGGGGGTCATGGGGTTGATGACCCTACTATCCCCTAAGCAGTTGACGATATTATGCGTCCACTTTGTGTTCAAACACTTTATGAATAAAATGTAAACGATTTCAGTATTTTTTTTTCAGTCCATTATTGTTTTTTTTTATATATATCGTATTATCCCGCATTATCCGGCATGCCGGAAAAAAACAAGGTTGACCAGCATGCCGGAAAATTTGAATTTTCTGGCATGCCGGATAATTCGAGGTTTATTCGCAAAACAGAACAAAAGTAAATGTCCCCATTCAGTTCCAATTAGAAATCAAACCACTGTTCGGGGAAAAAAAATAATAATGGATCCCGAAAGTAACCTTCTTTTTTAAAAAAAAATGTGTATTGCATATAATATGTGCTTGTTATTTATGGTAGGTGATCATTAATGGATTTTATTATATGCCAATGAAGTGATCAATTGAGAAGCAATCATCGTTACTGCAATTTGTTCATATTTAAAATATATATATATATATATATATATATATATATATATATATATATATATATATATATATATATATATATATATATATATATATATATATATATATATATATTTGGTTTCTTTTAGAGAGGCGAGTTTTGTTTTTATTTATTGAATAGCTATGGTAAATTCTTTAGCACTGGTTTAGAGGCGGTAATTTACTGCTTAAATGTTTGCTTACTTAGTTTTAATTGTAATTTTTATAAATGATTCGTTATTAAACAATATTTTTCTTTTAATTAATACAGAATTAAACTGTTTATTATCACTAATAAGATATGTATAGAACTTGTATTCAATTTAAAGCTGAACATATATATTTTTTCCCCTAACCTCGATTTTTCCGGCGTGCCGGAAAGGACCAGGCAAGTGTTATTGAAAATCTGGTGACCCCCGAATTTTGCGGAATGCCGGATAATGCGTAGTAATACGGTACATTGTTCATGTTTGAAATATTACTTCTTTTCATTGCTGCTAAAATTAATTAGCAACGTTTGTGCGTCATTAGGAGCCTTATTCCTAGCAGATTTGGGGGTTTTTATTGACACCCAGGCAATTTCAGAAAATGTTCTCACCGAAAACCATAGGATCATTCAAGGGGGGGGGCATTCTTTTTCACCACGCCCCTCTAAAATAGTAGTCAGTATTCGTCCCTGAATGTAAACAAGTAACTTATTCTTTGGACGTGCTCCGCATCTAATATAGACTTACCTCTACGTAGGTGATCTATAATTTATGTTACTCAAATTATGAATGCTTTTCCACGTAGCACATTCCTAAAACACCATCAATTAGGGTCACAGAAGCTTTTCAAAAACGTGTAAGAAATAAACGGGGGGGGGGGGGATAGGGAACTGTAAAGAAAGGGGGAGTCTCTGAAGGTCAAAGCAATTTATAATTCAACAGCAGATTGCTCTCCTTAAAAAATCAAATTGCACCCTGATGGGGTGCGTTTCCCCACATAAGGATGCATTGACTGAAAAATTTTAAACAAAACGGATTAAAGCTTGAACTATTCAGATTAAATAGGTTATTTTTATGAAATCAAAGTTGCTAATTCTAAAACTAAGAAAATTAAATAAACAAGCTTAAAAAAGGCTCAATATTACAACACAATTTTCAACTTATGTGGCATACATTTTGTGGTAACATAAGAAAAAATATCGAAAAAAAAAACGTGTCCTCAAGCAATTTATTGATCAAATGTAAACAAGCTGCTACTCAAGATTTATATGAAAAGAAAAGGATTGAAAACTACCCCTACCCTAGCAATTAAAGCAATATATATGGCATATTATTCTCAAGTTCAAAAGTTTAAAATATATATATATATATATATATATATATATATATATATATATATATATATATATATATATATATATATATATATATATATATATATATATATATATATATATATATATATATATATATATATATATATATATATATATTTTAAACTTATATATATATATATATATATATATATATATTTTAAACTTATATATATATATATATATATATATATATATATATATTTGCATCCTATCATTCATTACAGATTAAAAAGTACTTATGACATGCATCCTATTTGGGTTTAAAAAAGAAAAAAAAGTAAATTTATTTTATCATTTAGTTTTAAATTTTACCAAAAATAATTCGTCACATACACAAAACAAAAAACAATAGATTTTTTGAAGAGTAAAAATTTATAGGAGTAGCAATCAATTTTATTACATCGTGTGACTAAATACATAAGTAAATAATAAATAAATAAATGAACCTGTTAATGTTCATAATTCAGATAAATGACGTTTTAACAACCACTCTAATCTAAAATTTGCATATTCAAATTACAAATGTGAATCATTGCTGCTTATGTATGTGCTTACATTGCTGCATTATAGAAGCACATTTTTTATAATCATCCTGTCATAATCTTCTTAACTAGCTGTCCTGAAACCCTTATTGGGCAATACATCCTTCAAAAAATCTTACCACCTTTCATAGCTTGTTAAACAAAAGAAGAAAGCTAACACTTGGGGGAAACTTTCCGACCTTAGGGAAAAATCAGTGACTGCGGGGGGTCCAGGAAAATAAAATGGATTATGGATCATCAGGCCATTACAATCCCACTACTCCACCTCCCTAACTATCTCGCGCATGGAGGTCCCACTGCGATTTCTTTCTACCTTGAAACTTTGTAGCAGTGCAGTTCTCCCTTTCCACCGCTAGAGGGTGGCACTCGTAGGATGAGTTATGGTTTGGAGCGTGAAGTTCTTTTTTCTTTTCTTTTTGGCTAACAGAAATAAATATCGAATAGTAAAAAATTTAAAAAAAAATTAATTTTCCCGAAAAACATCTCGTTCAAATTAAATAAAGGACTATTTTAAACAATTGCTTCCCTGAAATAAATTAAGTTTCAATAGCATAGCAAAATGTGTTATTGTAATTTTAAATGCCATTGTCATGGGTGCCCACCAAGGAGAGGCCATAGTGCAGACCGGGCCATTAAAATTTTAAGGGGGTTGGGGTGTTTGGTGTATTCAAGGATATTTTTCTCTTATCTGGAGGGGGGGGGGGGTAGGATAGCCATTGCTCTTGGGGAGGATGGGCACCCCTGCTACTGTTGTCTAGCTATGTTTAAAGCAATATATCTTTGATTTATACAAATTGAATATAAGAAATGGGTTCAAATTTGAACATGAATTAGAAAAACATTGCATCTTAAAAATATGCATTATCTTGAAAAGTTTGTAAAATGGTGCAACTAGAATAAGCAGGGGAGCAACCAGAGGTGAGGTAGTAAAACTCCCACCCTACAACCTTTTCTTTCAAGCAAAGTTCCCATTTCTAGCATGTTAGTAGTGTAAAGAATGTTGTAAATCATGCACTTACAAACGCAGTCCCCCCCCCCCCCCCCCACACCTGCCCCGTGCCATTACAAAATTCTAATTGAACGATGAGCATATAGAATAAATTAAATTTTTCCGTCGCGCTAAATTACGTCAGAGCATGAGAAGTAATCCTAAAGAATGGGAGTGGGGCTTTTAATTCCTGAAAACTTTTAATTCTGCTCGCGTATCAGCTGCTTATCAAAGCACACACTTAACTTTAATTCACCATTCAAAGTTTTGTCAATTCAAATTGTAAGCACAATGCAGTTTGAAATATTATTATCGTATTATTTAGATTCAAACCCTGCTACTAAATTAGCATGCCTGAGGACTAAATGCTCTCACAGACGTTTGCTTACATCCAAGCACAGAACAGAAAGGTTCTATAAGTGACTTTTTGAATTAAATTAATGACTGTGGATGATTTTTAATGGCTCATCACTTTCAAGTTTTCGCGTTTGTGTAAGGGAAGGGGCGTAAGGGATACATGTATATGATACAGAAAAACAACGAACGAAACATACATACCTGTTTGAAAATATTATGTTTTTTAAAAAGTCTGAGAAGGGGGCATTTGTCCGTTGCCTTTCCTAATCAACACTTCAATTGATGCTCCTGCACCCCCACATTGTGTTCGTATAAAATATTCGTACCAAATGCAGGATGTTTTTACAAACGTTTGATCTTCAAGTTTTCACAATTTCATGTCATAACTATATATATATATATATATATATATATATATATATATATATATATATATATATATATATATATATATATATATATATATATATATATATATATATATATATATATATATATATATATATATATATATATATATATATATATATATAACTATATATATATATATATATATATAACTATATATATATATATATATATATATATATATATATATATATATATATATATATATATATATATATATATATATATATATATATATATATATATATATATATATATATATATATATATATATATATATATATATATATATATATATATATATACAGGTTCCTGGCGCAAATCGCGCCATTGAAATTTTTAGCGGGGGGGGGAGTTCATTTTATAGGCTTTTTGAACTTTTTTCTTGAGGGGGTGTGGGTATCTCGTAGTCCTGTTCCGTTCAGTGTTCAGTCAAGCATTTGCTTTGACAACTTTAAAATTAAAAATATAACATAGTGTCACAAAAGTGGCGCCATCTGTTCAGCATAATTGAAACTAAAGAACAATTTTACTTTAAAAGATCTCCTTTACATATTTCTATCTTTGCACAGCAACGCTTACAAGTTGCTTAAAAAAATAACGTGTTGCGTCGAAACACTTAAATACCCCTTCACAGGAATTTCCCTAAAATAACATTGTTGTTCAACTAGAAATTTCTTTTACATCTGAACAGTTCAAATACTCTTTCTGATAGATTTGAGCCTTCCTATTAGGATGGACTCCTGTTAATAAGGTTTTTTACTTGAAGATTAACCATTATTATTATTCAAAACTTTTTTTTATATTAATTCGATTGTGTGTTTCTGCAACAATATTTTTTAGACGAAGTTTTAATTGAAATATCTTATCACACAACTTAAATTTAGAAGTCTTGTTGTAGCTTTTCTTTACAGCTTTCTTCATACCCATTCAATGAATTTATACAAAACTCAAATTTAGGAGTGAGGGAATTTTTATCACTCTTGGATTTTAAAGGTAAATTCCTGATATGAGAGGAACTCCCCTTAACCTTCTCAGTTGGCATCCCTTTGTCTTAGCATTTTTGTGAAATAAATGTTTCTTTTATTCAGAGCGGTAATCTTTCTTTTTCTCTTCCAGAATCAGCATATGCATCTAGGTCAGGGGGTTGCTTTAGTGCAGACTCCATAGTGCAAACCCCTCAAGGTTCCCGAAATATGTCTGAACTGTCCATCGGTGATGAAGTACTGGTGGTAAATGGTGATATTGTGCAATTTAGTCCAATTATTATGTTCCTTGACAGAGACCCGAGTGAGATACGACTTTACGTCAAAATCAAGACACAGAGCTCAGAAATAACAATGACTCCGAGCCATCTGCTCTTTATAGCCAATGATTCACGGGGAAACGCTCCTGCCGGATCGAAGTTTCAGCAAGGCTTTCATCACGTGATTTTCGCTGAGGAAGTACAGCCTGGAGACTTTGTATATGTGAGCTTGAACTCTTCCAAAGAGCTTGTCCTTGAGCAAGTGCTCGAAGTAACAAAGACAATTGAGCAAGGTGTCTATGCACCGTTGACACACGTTGGGAACTTATTGGTCAACAATGTAGTTGCTTCTTGTTACGCCATCCTGAAGCAACAGTCCTTAGCTCACCTGGGGTTTGTGCCATACAGAGTAATGCATAACTTTTACAACGCTGCCACACATTTGCTACAAAAAATTGACGTGGCACCACTTCGTGCTCCAAAAAGCAGCTATAGGACTCGACAGCAATCAATAGGCATCCACTGGTATGCTGACTTGTTGTATAAAATGTTTTCATCGTTGTTACCAGAAGAGCTTCTTTACCCAATAGCATTTGACTAGAAGTCACCTAGTGCGAATCTTTGCTCCAACACACATGCAGTGATTCCTGAACATTCTCTCACGAAGTCTGAAGGATTTTTAAGCAATCATCTCACCAACTGTCAGCCAATTATTATCTTTTTATGTTCGTAGCATTATGTTTTTGTAGTTTAAACCGATGAATTTCACTTGTAAGGGAAATTGATGAAAAAAGTAAAAGTTGACGAAGATGCCAAATCGAAGAAGTATTTTAAGACATTGAAGCACACTTGTAAAGGAATTTTTTTATTTAGCAAAGTGTTCCGAAAGTGGGCGTACCCCCTATTTTCAATAAGCACAGTTACCTTGAAGTCTTGGAACGCAGGGCCTGATTACCGCACAGGCCTACTAGGCCTGGGCCTGGGGCCCCTTATTCCTAAGGGGCCCCAAATTACTTAAAGAATTATGCATAGCATTACAACTATACAAAAAATACACACATTTTTGAAATAATAGCCTTCAGGGGGCCTCCAAATTATTGTGGGCCTTGGGCCTCACTTTTAGTTAGTCGGCCTTGCTTAGAAGCTATAAATATTGTAAAAAAATTATCCATGTTGTTACACAGATGAATTCTAAGCCATTTTCTCGCAAATGTTTTGCTGCAAAACATCTCGGAACCTTCGAAATTCCGCCAAACATCTGAGAGAAAATGGCGCAGAATTCATCTGTGCTGCGAGATGAATGGTGTAATATCAATTTTTATGATTTCAAAGTAACTCTGTATTAAAAACATTTAACTGATAAAATACTGAAAGTAAAAGAAGGGGCGCGTCCATTTTTAGACTACTCTGTATACTCCTTTTTTCACTTCCTTTTTTTTCTTCATTTTTAACCCCTGTATTCTTCTGGCATGTCATTTACTATTTTCATTCGTTTATAATATTAAATCAGTCCTTTTTTCTGTCTAGTCATAAGCGTTTTAGTTGAAAAGTGGAAGAAAATATTGCTCTGTAAACGAATTTCTCTGTTTCATTTATCTGCATAATTTATTAAGTTAAGTAAATACGTAGAGTTTACTGTATAGTTATTATTTGTACATTATATTTTTAAATTATTTTATAATGCTTCTAAATCCATTTGCACTATGTTCTCCTACATTGGCATTGCATTAATTCATATGGAAAACGATGCAACTTGCAAGAAAAAGATGACACTATAATCTGTTTTCAACTCCATTTATTTACACATTTATACAAATATTTTGAATACATTGAAGCAGGGGTGCCCCTCCCCTTAGGGCAAGGGCGAACCCCCTCAATATCATGGAGACACCCCCAAAGCAAGAGCCCCAAAAATGAGAAAAATACCCCTCAACCCCCCCCCCCCCTCCTAAAAATTTCAATGGCGCAGTGCCATGGTCATGGCCCAAGTCTGTGCCATGACCTTCCCTAGGTGGGCACCCCTGATTTAAGTGATGTTTTAATTTTTAAGAAATAAATATGCATTTCATTAATATTATATGCATTGCATATTGTATGCAATGCACACAAAATTAATGTACTAGTGTGTTTGTATTGAAATGAAAAGCTCTAGAACTAAAATCAAGAAAAAGATTTTTTCTTGATTTTAGTTTGTATTTGCCTGAAACCGTTATTTTGAAAATCTGTTGTTCTTTTAATCGTGTTAATATATGATGCATAAGAACTTTTTCAAACTTTATTATGAATACAAATAAATTTTTGAAGAACTTAAATGTTTTTAATTTATACATGTAGAACATATTAAAATATTGAACATTTAGAGTCATTCTGTATTCCAATATTTATTTCAATGGATTTTAGAGATTTCAATACACTTAGAATGCATTATTTTTAATTTGTAATTTGTGTGTTTAGGAGCCCTGTAACTTTAAGAACTACAATAAGTTTTTATGCTTTTTTATATATTTGAAAACGAATTAAATTTGACTATGTAAAGCGAGTTTCACTCTTTGGGATCTGAAATCTCAGAAATTCTCGAGGAAATTACGAATCTGTTTTAAGATGCTTTTCTCTCCCCCTCCCCGGTTTCTTCTTTAAAAATATATGCTGAGTAAATATATCTCTTTTTTTTTTCTTTCTTTTGGTGATTGAAAATTTAGGCATCACTGCTTATTCATATTTTATTCTGTTTCAAATTTAAAAATGAGCATTATGCGTGTAAGGGTTTTACTTTTATTCAATGCTAAGAAACAGTTCTGGTTTAAAATTTCTACATTTCTACAAGAGCAAGATTGACTTTACCCGCATGTGTGTGAGGAACTAATGTATGATAACAACATTTACCTGAAAGTATTTTAACAAAATACAAGGAGAAAAATAAAAGCAAACGGATGCATTAATTTTTCTTTTTATTCATATTTAAAATAACTTAAACTAGACATCCGTGACACAAACAAATATTCCTTTTATTAGTACTTTTTTTTATTTTATTTGATATTTTACATTATGATACGTAATGGTTTCTTGTATTCAAATATGCAAAATCTGAAAGCCAAAGTTTAAAATCCCGGGATAGAAAGGTCAAACGTATACGTAAAAAATGTCACTCCCGTGCTCCGTAGGACAAAGAATGGTCCATTTTTAAATTGAAACAGAGTATAACTAGAGGAAAGGCTAAAATACGTAGCAGCCATTATTGGAGGAGCCATACTTAAAGAAACCGTGGAAAAATAAAACATCCTGACACAGACAGATTGTGCACAATGCTTAGGGACGAATCACATTCTTACTAAATTGTGACCATTTGTAAAAATATTTAAATTTCATATTGTGAATAATCTGTACAAAGCGTCTAAATTTTATATGTAATTTATCTGCAGTAGCTTTAAAAAAAAACTAATTGCAGTTTAAGTAAATGACATTCTTTTATATTTGTCGTTAACTTTCGTACATTTACTTAAAATGTTTGTAATTAAGAGATGGAATAAATATCTTTTTCATAAAAATGTGTGCATCGTATTTGTAATGTTTTTTTTTTTATAATTTTTTTTATTTTTCAATGAAATGGTGTCCTTAATCTAATTGTATATGCATGACCAAAACAAAATTGACTAAACCATATCGCTACTAAAACATTTTGCCACAGAAACTCTTATGAGTAAAGAATCTAACCGGCAATATGAAAGAAAATTGAATGAATTTCTTTTTTCACATTTTATCCTTTTGCATCTTTTTATCGTTTCTGCAGGTTCCTCGCAAGAGGTACCAAACCAACTGACTTATAACTTTTTAGACAGCTAGGCTCATATCAGTAAATCAATTTAAACGGTCTCTTGAAAATGTGGGGAAACACTGTGCTCCATATGAATTCTGGTTCTCTTACTAGATCATGAAACAGACAGCCTTTTTTAGCCTAGTGTGGAGACTATGCATATAGATAAATTTTACCTTTAATTTTCTCAGCGCGAGCCCATTTTTAAGCACGGCCCCATTGCCGTGGTACCCCTTAGCTTCCCCCCCCCCCTGTGTGGATCATCGTGACACGTGGCTTATTTTTCCTCTATAACTTTGCATCTGCGTGTTGTCTCTGTGGCGAATTTTAATATCTTGTAACAGTATTGCTAAAAACAAAATAAGTAAATAAATAAGTAAGCAAGTGAATAAATATTCAAAAATACTTTTAACAGAAAAAAAATGACAATTGTTTTTGTGAGTAGTGGAAACATCTGTCTGTTTCTCTTCCTCCCGTTTAGTTATAACTTTTGAGGGAATGGTCCTATTTCAATAAATGCTTGTTCGAAAGAGCTTGGCTAGGAACCTTTATTAACACGCTTTGTATTTTAGATCACCACTCTTTCGTTCAATGGGGTGGTTTCCTTCAGTCAAAAGTACTGCTTTTAGTCACTAAAATGAATCGAATGAGCAAAAAAAAAAAAAAAAAAACATGGGCCCAGAAAATACTTTTATTTTCCCAACAGGTTTTTTTTTTTAATTAATTTTTTTTTAATGTCAAATTTTTCAACGAAGGCGTGGTCTTTATGACGTCACAAATAATGCACTTTGCCACATCTTTCTACTACGTTTCCACGTTATGATAATCAAGCAGCGAATTAAAATTGCCCTCCACGCTTGCTATCAACCATATCGTTGCCAATACACGTGAGTAAAGATGCAAATCAAATATCTTGCACTGTGAATGGCAAGACAGAATGAATGGCATTTCATCATTTGTAATGTCATCGCCAGGAAATGTAAACAATGAAAGCTCACCGGTTTAAGTAATTTTTTAAAACTATTAAACTTAAACAAACTATTTAAAAAATGGTCAGATCCTATGTTTTTTAGCATACTCTTTCAGAAAAAAATACTTTTAAAATTTTGGAAACGACCCCATTTCAAAAAGGTAAAAAACACTGAACGTTAGAGCTAGAAGGGAAATTTAATAGCACCTACAGTGTTACTGATCTATCATGTAGACTTGGTCCACAAAAAAACAAATAAATAAAATAATAAATAAATGGTAAAAAAATTACATAGAACGGGTACAAAAAAAAAAGACAGTTTGACTTAATCACTTTATAGCTGTTTCTGAGCTGCTCAAATTACAATTTAACATTAGCATTTTGTTCACTAGAAACCTTTTTAAGTAAAAGAACAAAAAATATTTTCTTATTTTTGGTGCAGAGAAGATTTGCGTTAAAACGAGTTTAAAAGCGAAATGGATAGATAAAATTTTTTTAACAAGTAACGTATCTGAGAGTTGACGTGAACTAATGTCCAGCAACATGAGCGTTTTCGGAAACAAGCATGATTCTTGATTGGTCATAAAACACTGGTTCATTATTTTATTTCCAAAAAGATACGGCAACCAGAAATAACAGCATTCTTCATGATAAACAAGTCTGAGGCAGCAACAAGGCATCCTAGGTTGTCGGCCGTCCGCGTGCAAAGACCTAATGCGCCGCCCCTCAAGAGCAATTCGCATATACCCCTTCACTTAATTCACTTAACATCCGTATCCATCTTCCTTCACATTTCTGTATCAAGGTCTAATTTTTAAAATATTAAAAGAAAAACAGAAAAAGTATGAATTCATAAAAAGTAAGAAACGTTTTATAGCAAGAAACTTCTTAGGTACAATTTATATCTTTAAAGAAAGTAAAAGAAACCTGAAGAAATTCCATACCGATTTATTTTCCGGAATTGAAATCATTTTTAGACTATTTTTGGAAAGGGACTTTTTTTGGGGGGCTCCCAGGCGGATATTTCTGAAAGCGCAATTTTATATTTATCTTTGGTGACGGTAAGAAAACTCGGATGCTTTTTCTGGATATTTTTCGATGTTATTATCTAAAAAATACAATTATAGATTATCTATAGTAATGCTAGGGGAATGTCCTAGCTTCGTGAAAAGTTACAAAAGTCAGGACAGGCACGTAGCTAGAACTTTATTAAGGGGGGGGGGGGGGGTTCCAAGGTTGTACGAACTTCAAAAGAGGAGGCATGCTAAAGCAGAATTAGTAACACATATTTACGTTGAAAAATAAATCCAATTAAAACTAAGTATGAGTATATGATAATTAACTAAAATTAATTAAATAATTGAAATTGATAGAGCAATTAGTTAGAATTAGTTTTAAAAAAAATTATATTAAGTGGCAAAGAAATTATTGTCAGTTTATAAAATTAACATTAAACTAAAAGTTATGCCATACTAAGTTTCCAAACATGGATAGAAAAATTACATCACATAAGATTCTTCTGTTCTGATGCTTTGAAAATGAGTGATATAATTCCTATTAATAAAAAGTTCACAATAAAAGAAAATCGGAAAACGAAAACTGTTCTAGGGATAACTTGGAAAATGCAGGTGATAATTCAATAAAATATTAAAGCTTTGTTTTATATTTCAGCAAAATCTTGGGACCGTAGACTCACAATTCAGTAAGATTTAAAAGTACGAATTTCAAATAATTACTTTTAAATTACATGTGTTAATATGGCCGAACGCAATTTCACAAACTAATCACAGTAAAATATTCGAGTAATTTTCAATTTCATTCTTCGCTTTATAAAATTTTGATACAGCGAAAAGTAATTTCGTTGCATCAACTTCAAATTTTATTTATTCACTTATTTTACCTTCAAACACAAATTCTTTTTGGGCATTTAATATGTTTCATGGTCATGTTTAAATATTGGGTGGAAAAACATCCGTAAAAAATCTAGTTTGTTTCTCACAAAGGAGAGAGAAGTTTCTCAATGTTATCTTGAGCTAAAAATAAGACACAAATGTTCAAAAAAAAAAAAAAAAACGAACTTTTTCAGGATTATAGTTTAAAAGTTGTTCGCTTCTGGGGACATAAGTATTCTATTATTGTTTAAAAAAACTAAAAGTTTAAATAAGATTATTAATCAAAATATAAAAAGAATCTGAAATGAATCATCCCAAAAATATAAAGAACAAAAATAAATTAATTAATAATTAATGTTCATTTCTTCTCATCCTCAAACACACGAAATGTGCAGAATTTCTTTTTCGTTGCTGTCTGAACTAAATTTTTAAATGGGAAAACACATTAACACATAAAATTGCTCGCATTGTTAAGAAACCTTTAAAGGGGAACTACAACTTATCTAGTTTGTGTAAACTTAATTTTCTCATGATTATAAATTTCAGGGATGCACCCCACTCTGGCTGTCCTTTGTGCAGAATGTGCCTAGGAAATCAAGTTCAAACGGGAAAAGAGTCAAAACAAAAAAGAAAGAAAGAAAACCACGCCAATGAGACTGGGGGTGCGGCGAAAGTGACAATAAATGTTTGTTTTCATTTACTTTGCCGATGGCAATCTGGTGGATCAAGGGAAAGGGGCCGAATTTCAAGATCACAAACCAGCTGAGTTGAAAGCAGAAACGGAAATTCGTCATTTTCAGATGGAGTACGCGACACAGCAAAAGAAAGACGGCAAGAGGGAATGGCAGTTTCGCGAGGTTCTCGTGTTCTGAATTGACTCGGATGCGGGAAAATTACCGATTAATGGGTGATTTTTAAGGGGAATATTTAAGGGGAAAATACCAGATTTCATAAAAATTTTCTCATTTGAAAATTTTTGTTGACGTGAGGTGCAACAACTGACAAAAAGTAGACAGTGATCTTTCGGGAGGGGGGGGGGGTCCGGACCCCATGGACCCCCCCTCCCTTGGCTACGTCCTTGGTCAGGAGGTACTCCTATAATTTTAGGAATTTTTAGAAAATCCCGAAATCGTACTTTAGGCATTGTTTGACAACGATAGGACAGCGAGCGGGTTAATGTTCGGTGTGCCCTCACGAACTGTTTCTTGAAACTGAAGTCAATATTAGACTAGTTCAGGGAAGGAAGGGTTTAGTGGCTCCTCGTAACCGTCTAAAAACGAAATTTTAAGCTATCCATGATTAGGTTGGAGAAAAGGAGGATCCGATGGCCGTTCTCTGAAAGGTATTCCCAACTGATGTTTGAAAAACACAATTTTAGTTTGTTTTTGAAGACGTTAGGTGAGAGGGGGGATCAGGGGCCTCTCTAGAGACGCTAATTCAGACTATCCTTAGTAGTAATGTTACAGAATGGGTTCCGGCGCCCTTCTCCGCAAAATTTTCAAAATTAAAATCCTAAAAATGTCTTTAAGCAATTTTTGATGACGTTAGGAGAAAAGTCAGGGTTTGGGGGCTTTCCCCAGGAAACTCATTTTGGACTTTGGAGCCATCATTAGGGATTTCAGACATGGATGGACTCCTGGAACTCCCCCCTTAGAAACTTCTTAGAAACTTCTCCCTCAACTCTTAGAAATTGAAGCTTCAAAAAAAAAAAAAAATAAATAAATAAATAAATAAATAAATAAAAAATAAATAAATAAATAAATAAAAACATTTTAGGCTATATTTGATTAAGGTAAGTCAGAAGGGGAGAATAAGAGACTAAGATCGAGCCTGTAAGATGGCGGTTCAACCAACGAAATTTTCTGAAATTAAATTCCTAAAGACACAATTTTTAGCATTCTTTAGTCACGTGAAGGAAATCATGGCCTCCTTTTGATTATAGGGCTAAACTTGAATTCGCCACCCGCGGTAAGGGCCCTGTCCTCCTATCTGATCTAAAATCGGGCAGTTCAATCGTGAATTAAACTCTTTCTAGGAAAAAAAATGCTGTAAAGGGGAAATTTTCAAAATTTTAGTTTGTTATTCAGATCTATTTGACTCTCAGGGAAGTCACAATTTTCCATTGTCTCTCCTTGGATCCACGACAGTTTAAAGCGGAATTTCTTGCTTGAAATGCTTGCTAGAGTATCTTACCAGAATATTTTTTAAATAAATTACTTTCAAATAAAAAAAACCGACTTCAAAAAACAAAGGGGAACTAAAAAGAAAAAAATAATTGGTCCTACTTACATAGGATTTCCTACCCAAACGTATTAATCAAATTTACTTTACCATTCCGGTACAAAAATCAACTAAACTAAACACCCAATTATAAAATAAACACTGATTTTAATTACTATACGATGAATTATTTTAATACCTAACTAATTATATACGATCTCTTCATTTTTAATAACCATTTGAAGTCGGGGCCTCCTATAAACTACTATCCAACGTAACTGAGTAAGTTTAGTTTTAAAGACTTGCCACTTTTTGTTAAATTAGTAATAAACTCAGATTTGGTGGGCTGTCAGTTGCGTTACGTAGTAGTTTATAGGAGGCCCCTACTTCAAATGGTTATTAAAAATTAAGAGATCGTACATAATTAGTTAGGTATTAAAATAATTCATCGTATAGTAATTAAAATCAGTGTTTATTTTATAATTGGGTATTTAGTTTAGTTGATTTTTATACTGGAATGGTAAAATAAATTTGATTTATACGTTTGGGTAGGAAATCCTATGTAAGTAGGACCAATTTTTTTTTTCTTTTTAGTCCCACTTTGTTTTTCGAAGTCGGTTCTTTTTTATTTGAAAATAATTTATTTTTTGCTTTTTAGTGGTGTAAATATAAAATAAGTACGGAGGGTAGAGTATGTGGTACACTCCTTACATACATCTCAAGTGAGAAAGCGTCGAGCACAGGAGTCTGAAAACAGCTAAGATGAGCAAAATAGAGAAAGAAATAGACCACAGCGTCTCGGAGACTTCCGAAGACTGTGAAGAAAGGCTTTTATAAATGCGAAATTATTTACAAAGAAAATCGTCTTCATCATCAGTTTCACTGTATTAAAGTATGCTTTCCGAAAAAAGTTCACGAGTCACGAAAAAACAACAGAAATCGCTTTAACTTTGAACATAGAATTTGAAGAGTTCTCTTGATTTTTCAAGGATCCCATCTTCAGATATGACCTGATGACCATGGGATCACCTGGGAAGTATATAATTTTTCAAATGAGAAAAAAAAAATTAAAAAATCCCGAATTCGGCTATGCGTGTTTGAGTTTACAGGGGACATACATTAAAAGATTCCGACGAGTTGAGGACGTCTTTTTTGAAGTCGGTTAAAAAAAGAAAAAAATCTTAATGCGCATAACATTTTATACGATTGGCACTAAACACTGATCTTTGTTTCTCTTCAGGATTTATTTGTGCGCTTATTTAGTTAGCCATTTAAATGTCAATGGTTTTCCTAACTATTTTATATTTCACAATAATACGTATCACGCAACTTGTGAAAAAAGTCACATTTCTCTTTACTTGTCCCCGTTATAGATCAACACCGCACTAGAAACAGAATATCTACTGTGATGTTGTATATATGAAGATCAAAATACTACTAGAGCAATGACATTAAGTGAATTTCCTGTTTGCTTCAGAGGAGTCTTTATTCAAAATTTGCGATATGACTACTAATGATTAATACAAGGAAAATATTTAGGTGGGGGTATTCCCCCAAAGCAAGAGCCCCTCTAAAAAGAAAAAAATACCTCTCACCCCCCCCCCCCGCCAAGGGGCACCCCTGATAAATATTGACTTTTTATGATACTTTCTTTAACACTGTGTAAAGAAAGTACCTTTGGTTTTTGGCATGCTTTTAACAATGGATTTTATATTTCATCGTTTAACATTGAAATTAAATGATGTTTATTGTTTTTTGCCCATAACTTTTTTCTGAAGAACAAATGTGGTGAAGCAAAGATTGGGACCTAATTTAGATTACTCTCATCCGTTAAAAAAAAAAAGAAAAAAAAAAAAAAACCCTAAAAAATCGTTTCATTAAGTGAGACACTATGGATTCACATACAACAAAGCGCGAGTAAGAAATTTGAAGAGTTTCCTCAAATTCTCCAGGATCCCTCATACCCGGAGTTGCAAATCATCAGACGACCGGGAGAAGTATACCGTTTCAAACAGAAAAAGAATTTTCCTAATCGGTCCAGGCGTCTTCTAATAATCGGAGAGCATAGTACATAAAAAATTCCAACGAAGTCTGTTAATTAGTATTGCCATAACTGTAAATTAAACGACGACAACATGAAATATTAAATCTAGAATACCTGTCAAACTTCAGAAATCGGACACAAGTTACGATATATTTATTAAGGAATCTAAATTTAATCGTAGGCAGGGGGGGGGGGGGATTTTTGTCTTCCATTCCCCTTGAATTGAAATATTTCAAAACTGAAATATTAAAAAAAAAACTTTTTAATGACTAAATGAAGTTGTTAACAAAAAATTTTTTTATATTAAAATAATTAATTCAACTATTTTCGAAGCAAAATACATTTAACTTACTGATTTACTACATAAGTAATAAATGCATTAGTAAGACTGTAATTACTACATGAAGTACATGGCTGATGTTAAGACTAATGTAAGCATTTACGTTCGGCAGTCATGTGAAAATGGTATTGCAGCAATGCATTTGAATGTTTGAATCTGAGACTCGTTTACGCAGGGTCAACAAGAGACCATGTCAGCCAAGTGGAAAACTAGGGGTCTGTTCCTTGAGGGGTCATGGCTCAGAGAGTTTTATGAGGAGAGTGGGGGCTGGTGACCAAACTAACAAGGGGTTCGCCTTAACTCCCGGCTGCCCTGCCTTTACCCCAAAAGTAAACCAATTCCCACTACTATTCGGCAGCCCTGAAAGAGCTACAGTCTAGAGGGAAAATAAATCCAAGTTTTAAAATTTCAAGGTTTCCAACTCTAATTACTATGTATATCCATTTCCAGGGCTAGCAGGCCACTTGTGAGCCAGATTCAGAGTTTTTGCACCTGCACGAGCGGACATCCGTCCCGGGCAAGAGCGAAGACTCAAGTGCGCCGGAAACTGAGCTTTTGCTGCATTAAAATGCTTTTTTTTTTTTTTTTTTTACACTTTTATTAAGTACAGGTTTCCCTCGTAAAACGCGGTTAAATCGTTCTGCGTGGTATCGAAACTGTGTTATACGAGACTTTTTTTAAAATAACATTTTTACTTGTTTTTGATACTAATTATGTATGTGCATGAGAAAAAATCAGGTTAAGATGCATCGTGTTATATCGAAACCGTGTTATACGATACTTAGAAATAATGTAAATCAAGGGATGTGTACCGTGTTTTAACAAAACCAATTTCATAAAAACAAAGTAAAAACTTATAAAAGTTATCAACTATTAACAGAATGTATTAAACAAAAATGAAATTATGAAATTCCATCTTTTTTAAACATAACATTTGAGTTATATCAAAACCATAAAGTATTAATTTCAAGTTTCGTACCGTGTAATATCGAAACCGTGTTATGCAAGCGACGCCTGTATTTTACTTAAATAGTTCTAAAAATACTAACACATTCCTATCTTTTGTGATAAAAGGAAAGATAACATGGTCCGTCTCTTTGGACAACCCGGTCCCTGTTTCTCTACCCTCTGTGCGGCCTTGGTCAGGCCCAAATCTATATACTTGCAGACCCCGCAGTGTAGGGGTGGGGGAGGGGTTACTAAAAGGACCCACGGCCCTTAGTGACATAGAAATTTAATAGACAATTAGCAGCACTGCTCATTTTTTGCAGGGGCCCCCAAAATTTATAGGTCCCGGCTCGGCCGTGATCATACTATAGTTTTTTATTGTTTGTATTACAGTACAGTATTAGAGGGTGTAATTAGTTTTCATAAATTTGTATTTGAATAAAATTTCTTTTTTGAAGCTACACTTATTTGAGAATAACAATAAATTAGTTTACAGTTTACCGATGGAAAAACAACTGACTTGCCTTAATAACAAAGAAGACATACTACAATCAAACTTGTTTAAACGAAACCAGAGACTTTTTATGATCTAAATCAGCTAAAATAAATAAAATGTGTTTAGTCAAAGTGAGGAGAATTTGTTTCTGCACAATGTGTATCACCTTTTCAAAACTGGTTGAATCTTATACTTGATGTGGGAATGTATTTTTTAGAGAAACTAACAAGTTCGAAACAGATATTATAGTTGGCAATTTAAATTCATAATTCCCTAAGTAAAATTCAGTTGTTCTTGGGAGAAAAATATTGGAAAATCTTTGATCTTTGTCAGATTCATTCGCGTCATATTATTGTCAAATTTTCCTTTTCCTTTAAACATCAAAAACATCATGAGTTTTATTCAAAACAAATACAAACAAGTAGAACATACATGAGGAACATATGACGCTTTTCTTAAACGGCAACATTTTTCATTCAATTTGCTTTTTTTCCCAATTGAAGAGCTAGAAATTGAAAAAAATATAGCACAGAAAGAATCCATAACGCGAGATTCACCATCAAAACAAATATTGCATCTTCACGACTTTCACCCCTCTCTTGAAAATAATACTCTGATTGGTTGATATTCAAGTACTTGCGATTATCATCGACCAGTATCTCCTGCGCCAACTTTTAACTTGCGATTATCCTAAATGTTTCACTTGAATTCGACATCCAACAGCGATTGCAAATCTGGACGATTGCGATTGTCTTTCTTTGCGATTGTGTAATGTTTCACTTGAATCCGGCCGATAATTGCTCAAAAATGTCACGTGCTTACATCAACCAGCCAGAATTGCGTTCGACCGTAGATCAACCGGTGAGGCTCACAAAACGACATCGTAGCTCTAAAGAAGGGGCCGTGGTAGCCTGATCGGTAGGGCATTGGACTCGGGGCCGGAGGGGCTCGGGTTCGATCCCCGCTGGTCGAAGACCCACCGTCGTCATTAAAGGGGACTGGGCGACGTTAAATATGCTCGTGGTCTCAATGTCCTCCAAGTGAAACGATACCTCTGGGGGTGCTAGTACCAGGTAGCTATTAGCTCTTGGACTAGTTCTAAATTCTCATTAACTGTTCGATCCGGTGATGGTGCTGCCATCTATCGGTATATAAAATAATGGAGGCAAGGCACTAGTATGCAGACCTCGACATAAATACAGTTGTAGTCAGTTGTGACTCTAGAATAGAATAGAATAGAATAGCTCTAAAGAACGCTGCGGTTAGCCACCGGTTACTCACCGGTAGATCAGTGAGGTTTGTCGAACGCAAGCTCAACTCATTATAAGTTTCATTTTGAGTGGCAATGGCAATAATTTTTCCTGTTCGCCGGCGCAATACACATTCATGTCCGTAAATGAAGAATAGTAAACATTGATGTATAATATAAAATAGGTTCATTTTATTATTAAGGTATGTCTTAATGGTTAATTTTAATTAATTTTTCGCATAAAATATTGTTTTTTATAGCCATATAACTATGTATCAACATGGTTAATGAAATCTAAAAATTGAAAAGGGTAAAAAATAAGTAGTATTTTCCTTGGAAGATATGAAGAAGTGACTACTATCTGTCATTTTTATTGGCGAACTTAAAATGGGAAATATTTTTTTGCCCTAAAATTTTCTCAAGGTTTACATTATTCTGAAAAGTTTAACAATCGTTTTGAAATTGCAGTTTCAAATCGGATGCTTGGTTAATGTCATGCCAAAGGACAGTTAATTTTGAAAGCGCTCTAGTCTCACTAAAAGTTATTTGCATATTGTGGTCAAACTTGGTCATCTTGTCGAGCAACAAAGAGCTTGGGAAGCCTTTGTAAGAACGTATTGTATGAAATATTCGTATGAATTTGAACTTGATAATGTTTCATGCTCTAAAATTTTATACTTGACTGAAAAATCATATTCTCCTGCTTTAATACTTTCCAAAGTTTTCAAAAATAAATTGGAAAAAAAGATTACGATGAAATGCATGCTTGATTATTGTTGAATCTTGGTCTTGTATATTAAGATAGAAATTTATTGCAATGTTCGAAGTAATCGGTAATGCTGTAACTTTGAAAAAAAAAAAAATTCTCGTGGAAGTTTTGAACCAATGTCAAAGCAGTCTCGCTAATGTTTTCAAAAAGTACACTGACCATTTCTATGCCTTAGGCCTGTATGATGAAGCAATTGTTTCTGCCCAAAATTTACGGGATAAAACAATGACAAGTGATGCATTATTTTCTACAGCCTACATTTTTAACCTCAAAGAAAGTTGAGGATGCTAAGAAATGTTTGGAAAAAGCTTAGAACTTGCACACTTCTTTTGAAAATGAAGATGAACAAATAACTAAAAGTTTGAAGTATATAACTTGTGTTCAGAAAAAGTTGCAAATTTAGATGTTGAAGAGCATTTCAAAAGGAAAATCTCTTAGAAAATATGACGACACATTTTCTGCTGTGGAGCAGTTATAGACTAGAATTTTATCTATTTACTCTGAAATGCATTGAAGATACTAACTTGAATTTATTTGAAAAGCATTTTAGTCATAAAAGAACTGTTTTAGTCAATCTTTGGTGTTTGATTTATTGAGACACCCAGATCAATAACATTTTATGCCTGTAATCAAAGTTATGCATGAAAACAATTCATGTTTACAGAAATATTTTCTTGAATATTATTCATGAAAATAATAAACAAAAGAGGCCCTGAAACAGATCCCTGCAGAACCTCACTCAAAAGATCTCTCCATTTTGAATGATTTCCCTTTACAACTTCTCTGCTTCCTTCCAATCAGCCAAATGCTAACCCAAAGTAAAATTTCCCCTCTTATTCTTATATCAGCTAGTTTACAGAAAAGAGTAACATGCGGTACTTATTAAAAGCTTTTTGAAAATCAATATAAGTTTGCAGACAATTTTAATATTTTTAAAATAAATTTCTGTATTAATACACTTTTTTTGGCAAGTGACAAATGTTAGTTACCAATTTTGAGCTTCCCGCAATTAATAGTAGGGAAAAAGGTGCAAAAATAATTGAAAAAACATGCTCGTTTTATAGTGGTACTCTACTGTCTTTCAACTCGCCATTTTTGATGTTGACTACGATATAGACTTGGGAGAAGTACAGCATTTTTTTTTTTTTTTTGCAGAAAATTTTTCAGAAAATATTTTAGTTCGCAGACAGTTTTTCATTTTGTCTAGGTCTTGTACTTCTCACATCAGATACCAACACAGTCTCACACTATAAATACAAAAAATAGCACGCTTTCGGCGTTATCCACATTGATCCTTACCCCTATTCTATTCACAACATTTTATTCCCTTCTATTCAAGTTTTAGCTACATCAAACTAAATGTAAAATCAACATTGTAAAGATGCTGTTTTTCAGATCTGAAGGATGCGTTTAACTAGTGTGCTGCGGCAGATCAACTATCACCGACATTTTAAAAGGGTATGGGCAAGACAAGGGAAGCTTCAAGCACCTGAACTGGTTATACCGCCAGAGCTCATAGAAATGAAAGTGGAGATTAAAGATGGCAAAAGTTTTTTGAAAGAAACACAAGGGTATGTAACCTAACCAATTTTGATTTTGTTCATTTACGCTTAATACTAAAACATTTTGTGTAATAGAAGCTTCAGTTTTTACTTACAAAAACTGACTTTTTTATATGATTACCTAACAAATGATGATACAGTAAAATCCCGTTACAACAAATACTGATACAACGAAATATCCGTTACAACGAACGAAGTATTCGGTCCCGTTTGAAAACCCATTAAGATAATGGATAAAAGAATTTTTTCTAACGAAAAAAAAATTTCTTCAAAAATTCATTAGAAGGATATGTTTTTCTCAACAACTGTTAGAAAATTTTTTACTTAATGCTATTTTCGGAAATTAAGAAATAGCTTTTACAAGTCCTAACGTGAAAACTCTGTTTGTAATAGATATAGGGCCATTCAATGTGGAAATCCACTCATGCTGAAACATAAGCTGATGTTTGACAACAAAAACCAGGGTCTACTCATGTGAAGTTGATTTTTGCGCATCAAACATGAGGCACCCTACGAATTCGCAAGGGGACCAGCAAAATCTCAACTTTTCCTGCGGCCAGTATAAGTGGCATTCATAAATTAGAATCTTTCATAATGTTCTCTGGGACTAAATCTCTTGTAAAAAGAAAATAACATTTTTTGGCAAGCCCACCAATGAATAAAAGGTCAGTGTTTAATATTTCTCTCTTGTTTTTTTTAACAGAGATAATTAGGATTGTAGATCATTAGTAATTTTATTGTAGATCTTTAGTAATGGTATACGTTGAGGATTTAAATATTATAATTTCTTTGGAGTTCGTTGTAATGGAATTTCAGTTTTTTTTTTTTTTTTTTTGATTAAAGTATAAGTTATACTAGTTATATTTTCTTTTCTGAAAACAGAAATCTAGTTTCAGCTTCCCTCTCTTATACCAAATTAATTCTGAAAACGAAAACAAAATTTTGCTGAAAAATTGATATTCAGGTGTTTGTAAAGAATAATGTATTTTAAGTTTATTAACTCAATTGGAACTATTAAAAATATGTTTTCATAAATGTTCTGAAATATTTAAATGACTTATTTTATCTCTCTGAACGACCACCTCTTTGAACGTCCAAAATTTGATAGAACAGAAATTTCTTCCATTAATTTAATGCTAACCTTTACCCCCCATTAAGCACAGGTTCCTCCCCCTTAAGAGTAAGTGCGCACCCCCCTAAATTTTGCAAAGATCCCCCCCCCAAAAAAAGCAAGTGCTCCCCTTAAAAATGAGAAAAATATCCATCAAAACAACTCCCTCTAAAAATTTCAATGGTGCAGTCTGTGCCATGACACCCTCTACGTGGGCACCCCTGCATTAAGCTGCCACTACAGATGCCTTCCCTCTTAAAATGATTGCATTTTCTTTGTTAAATATATATCTATATAAATACTGTACATTTGTATATACACATATGATGAAAAGTATTGGGACACTTTAAAAAATTCACTTTTAAGGATTTCTCAAGAAATAAAAGACCAATTGCTTTGTAACTTTTGTCGTATAAAAAGTATGTTTTAGCTGTCATTTTCCATTAAAAGTTATATCACCCATGCATTTATTGGACCAGCAACAAATTGAGGAAAGGGCAGTTCTCAAAAGGTGGGAACAAAAAAGTTAACTTTGAGCAATTTCAAAAATTTTCAAATTTGACATCAATTTTGCTTTTATTCTATAGTATGCATACCTAGAACACAATATATGAACAGTCAGGGCTCGGAGTTGTCCTGGAATTCCTGGAATTCCTGATTTTTTTTTTTCATGTCCTGGAATGTCCTTGAATGTTTAAAAATGTCCTGGATTTCCTGGAATTTCAAGCCTTTCTTTTTGTTTAAATGAATAAAAAATAAAGTTTTCCCCGTTGAAAAAAAAAAAGCGTGAAAACTGCAATCCCATCGCCGGGTTGTTTGCCGTCAACCGTCTCCTCAGCTGATCATGTGGGCCATCTAGGTTCAGCGCATGCGCTGTGTGCGAAGCGATCGTGCGCCTCTCGAGGATTGGAGGGTTCACGTTCACACCTTCGCCGCTGTAAAAATACTGGTAGAAAAGAAAGTTCTACGGAGGGAGGGAACGAAGCGGTGCGGGGATTCAAAATGTTCCCTGAATTTTCTATCTGCTCTGCGAGTGTAGGTGCGCGGTGGCGCAGAATGAAGTGAAATGAAATGAACCGTTGTTGTGCATCGTGTTCGCGTAGCTCGTGTAGATTATCGCCATCGCAGCTTCTGAGTGCTGTCCGCGTTGCACGTGGATGTTCTTGAGAGAAGTGCTCGATGCACGTGGAGATTTTAGTTTGTGCTCCCTAATTTAACCTGCCAATACATACGGAGCATTGGATTAGTGACTGAAAAAATGCCAAGAGATACCAAATTTTCTTCTTATTGGTTGGATTGCAAGGACAGAAGTGATGTACTAATAAAAACATGGTGTTCTGCATCAAAAAAAGTGAACTTTCTGCCCATTGCTTCGTTTGCCTGAAGGATTTCAGCATCGCTAATATGGGATTTGCTGCAGTTCTATCGCATGCTGATGGTGAAAAGCATAAAATTAAAGTGAAAAGCACAGCAAACCAATCCTTTTTTACGTTTAGTAGTCAGCCTGGAAGCAGCTCAGGCGAAGTTGCAAAAGTAGCTTTAGTATCAAAGAGTGGATCAAAATTTATACCAACTTCAGAGGCTGACAAGATTCTCAGAGCTGAAGTACTTTTAATTCTGGAAGCGATTAAAAATAATTTTTCTTTTTCTTCGCTTGGGGATCTTGCAGGACTTTTTTCATCTATTTTTGAAGATTCTGCTATTGCAAAAGGCATAAAATTGTCTGAAAAAAAGGTGATATATGTTGTTAATTTTGGTTTAGCACCATTTTTTAAATCTCACCTTTTTCGAGACATAGGCTCATCGTTTTATGTTTTGCATTTTGATGAAACAACCACAAGTCAAATAATTTAAAAACAATTTGACTTACACATAGGCTATTGGTCTGAAACTAAAAAAAAGGTGATTGTGTCATATTGCCATTCCGCGTTTCTTGGCCATGCTGATGCCAAAGTGATTGTGAGAGTAATATTGGACTTTATTTCAAGCAATGGTCTTGATGCAGAAAAACTTTTGCGTTCCATGGATGGACCTGCTGTGAACTTGTGTGCGTTGAAGATGTTAAATGCATCGTTAAATTGCAAACAAATTTCTAGCCTTATTTCATCAAGATCTTTGTAAAGTTGTTAATGAATTTAAAAAATCAAGAGAATTGCTTCTCATTAAAAATGTATTAATATATAATATGTTCATGAGTGTATAATGTATATATGTAACAATGTTTCAACAAACATCTAAACTAAAATGTGTTGCTATCATAATTATTTAGAAAATAGTTTGACATCTCATGAACAGAGTATTTTTTGAAATTTACATGCAAGTTGATATTACTTTAGCTGATAACTTTTTTCTTCTTTTTTTGAGAACTGTTGAAAATACTGAATTTTCATGGGTCTAGCAGCTGCAGTTGCTAGTTTTATTTCATTGTTTATGTCAAGGGTTCCCAATCTTTGCTGCGGCACCCTGGGATTCCCTAGGAGAAGACGAAGTGTCCATGGTATCACTAAATCTGCATGTAACACATAGAGTAGGGTGCTAGGAGGAAATTCTAATTCCTCATAGTACCCTCTAATTCCTCATATAGGGGTACCAGAAATCGGAAGAATTTGCGAACCCCTGGTTTATTTTCCTTCTAAATCCATCTTATGGCCTCATCTGCTAGCTGGAGATCGTAGTTTTCATTTTATAGTGATGAAAATTAGTAGATATACTTATTGCTGGGACTAAGCAGTACTGCCAGTGTTTCCTGGATAAATAATTAAGTAAATAAACAGATTGAATTAACCATTTATTCTTCTGTGCCATAATAGTTATATATTGTAGGTTCCACTTGCTCCGAAAGTAATCTGTAAAGTCATGAATGATGTCCTGGAATTGTCCTGGAATTTTATTAAAATTATGTCCTGGAATTTTTAAATTTGAACTCCTACCCCTGTCTGAACATGAAAAGATAGCAGGTATTTGTAAAAATTGTTAATTAGCAAATTAAATCAGCAGTCTGTAGGTAACAGATTTTGGACATTGTTGTCCTGTAGGTAACGGATTTTGGACATCATCTTAATTTAAGTTTCACCATTTTTGTCAATTGTTAATCTGATTTTTAACTTTTCCAATGAAAATTTTATTTACTACTTTTTGAATTTTGGAATTTAATAATAAAAAGGATATTAATCAAGTACTTGAATGGCTATACATACTGCTCTTTACATATAATAAAGTTTTGGAATGATTTTGAAAAAGTTGATGAAAGGTAAAAAAAAAGCTTCAAATTAAAAATAATACAAATGTAAAAAGTGACATCAGTTTTATAAATGAATATTTTTGTTAATGTCATAAAAATTAAAACGATGTCTAAAAATAATTATTGAAAAATGAAATTTGTATTTCTATTTGGAGATCGTTAAATTATGTTTCGAAAAGAAAATGCCAAAAAAAAATTCTAAAATAATAAAAGCGGCGGGAAAAAAATTGCTAGCGCAGGTGATAAAGTCGCCAAAACTGGTGCAGCTGACGAAAAACTACATTTGTCAAACTGGATTTCCCCTCTGGTAACCTTTAGCTTATCGTACACTGTGTTGTCGCCAACGGAGTTTGCTTGGCTATTTCAGCGCAAAATGGCTTTTGTTCGATCATAACCAGCCATGTTTCTACTGTAATTTATGTATTGTTCAATGTGTAACGTATTAGTTATGCAAAATACCAATGGATTAAAGAAAATAACATTATGATAACCTTTTTTATTGAGGTTAGAAGACAGTGGATGATCAAAAATTATGAATAAACGGACAGAATTATCGGCGTCAAGATCGTAACGCCATTTGGACATCTCACATGTATGTTTAAGAAAAATTATTTTTCTTCTAAGATACTGCATAAAAGCTTATGAAAACACTTTTAAACAATTAAAAATTGATTCTCAGGATCGATAAATGCCTTTAAAACGAAATCATCATATACTTAGTTCTCAAATAATAGCATTGTAAAGATCCCAACTTTTGGACATACATCAAATTTCAAACTTACTTTTTTCTAAAATCGTTTACAAAGTAAATAATCTGTTTTTACTTTTGTTATTTGTGTAAAATATTAACAAAAAATTATTCAGCGTAAGATTCATACCTTTAATTTTTTTTTGAAACGTATGGAAATAATTAAAAAAATTTTTTAATGGTACATTTGCTCAGTTAACGTTTTGGTATGTCCAAAATTGTGCCTTTTAGCAAAGAAAATATTTTTTAAGGGCATTTGAAGAGCAATTTTTCCATAATTTATGTCAATTCTTGTCTCTATACAGTATTATAATTTAACTCAAAAATTTTTGAGTTAATTAAAATGAAAGTTATCTGGTGTTGAAGCTTCAAAGTTGAGGTCTGTGTTTGCTCCCACCTTTTCAGAACTGCCCAAAAACAAAAATGTTTTTTGATCATCGTTTATCGTAAATAGCTGAGAATACGCTGTAAATTTCAGAAATGAGTTTCCTTACTATGTACAATTATTTTATGTACTTTTGAGAAAATATCGCTGATATTCATGTAGATATAAGCATTTCTTTCAGAACTATGAATTTTATTTGAATGCTTTTGGCTCATAATGCGTAAAGTTTTCCATCAAAGTTTACCAAACTTTCAGAAAACTTGACAGCACACAAGAGAAGTATAGTATTAAAATTTCTGTTTAAAATGTTGAAAATTTGATAAAATATGGATATTTAAAACAATTTTTCTCCGCTCATGCCCAAAAGATAGCATTTTTTTACTTTCATAATCCAAGCCTCAACTAGAATCTGCAACTCATTGAAAAATTCCAGTTCAATATCTTAAATGTTTCAAAAGTTATCAGCGATATAATGAACCGAATTTTAATAGATCTTGGATAGGCAAAGACTCGTTAGGAGTTGTATGCAAGTTTGCAACAATTGTTTGCAATCACTCAGTGTTATTCATGATAAAGCCGATTATTTGCAAATGATCCCTCACGATTTGTAGACAGCCCAAGAGCTATTCAAATTCAACTGATCGTCGCTGATAACTTTTTTGAATTTTTAAGATACTGAGCTGAAATTTTACTCTGGGTTGGAAAATCTATTTGGGGTTTAGATTATGAAAGTTATAAATTCCTATCTTTCGTGCATGCGCAGAGAAAAATTAATTGCATTAAATATCCATATTTTATCAAATTTTCAACATTTTAATCAGAAATTTTAATATCATACTTCTCTTGTGTGTTATCAAGTTTTCTGAAAGTTTGGTAAGCTTTGATGGAAAACTTTACACGTTGTGAGCCAAAAGCTTTCAAATAAAATTTGTAGTTCTGAAAGAAATGCTTATATCTTCATGAATATCAGTGATAGTTTCTCAAAAAAATGTAAAATAATTGTACAAAGTAGGAAAGTTTACAGCTCATTCTTAGCTATTTACGATGAATATTAAATGGCTCTTTCTACCCAAAACAATTATCCGATCTGATCAATTTTAGTCTCATTAGATGGAAAGCCCGCTAAAAATTCCCCTTCAGAAGAATTTTTTTCCTCTGGAAATGAAACCATCAAGTCCCTAAAATCACCAACAGAAAAGTTATAAGCATTTTTAAGTTCGGGAAAGTCAATTTTAAATTGGAAGTTTATTGTCTGCCACGAGCTCAGTTTTTAACAGCTTGAATAAAATCATTGCGAAGAAAGATCTGTTGCCATTTTTCTAGACTGTGAACAAATAAAATTCTTGCTTTTGTTTGGAGTCTTTTCCTGGAATTGGAGGATTTAAAATTTTTATTTTTGGTTATTTTTTCACGAACTGTCGGGAAATTTTACAGATATATGTATATTTTTTTTGTTCATGCCTGATTGTTGAACAAGCTCCACTTGATATAACTTTTACTTTCGAGATAGACCATGCAAAGTTGGGTGTCGCAGCTAGTATATATATAAACCTGTTCTTATAATCAAATTTGAATACAATCGTAAAAGCAGCACATGGGACTTTATTAGTTTGCATTGTAATGGAAACCATTTCCTTTCAGAACACATAAACTATCATATTGGCACTTTTCTTTAAAATTCCTCAAAGAAGTTAGTTCGCAAGAACATGAGGTTTAGTTTGGTGTCAGACCGTTCTTTGGAAAAATCGCATTACCCTCCTATCAAATGGCAGTCTGGGCAAAGGTTACAAACTCAATTCCTATTGTAGAGAAAAAGTAAAATACATGCACAAATGTGTATTTACATTATGTTTCCAAAATTGAAGGTGGAGGTAATTGGCACCCCTCAATTGTCCCTTCCCCCTCAATCAACCCTCTGATCACTCAAATAATGGGCGTAGTAACAAGAAACCCCTTTTTAATGGAAAAAGCATCATCTTTAGCCCGATGCCTTTTCATTTATAAGCTAATATCTTTTACATTGAAAAAAGAGCTCCAAAACTGATGTCTACAAATAAACTCAAAAGTTTAAGCGTAATAATGTTACTGGTGCTTCCAAACATTTAAAACTGCTTTAATGAAGTTAGTTATGAGAAAAGAACATTCCTGAAGTTCAGATCCTATGTAGCACATTATTGATTTTTTTTTTTCTCTAAATCGTTCTGTATAGCAGCACCTACCAAGGATTCTATCTCTATCTCTTGCCCTGAAACTGAGGAGTGGTTCTCCTACTATTTGTATCTGTTACCTCCAAAATTTTTAATTTTGGCACTACATCCCTTTGCTTCTCACTGCCTTAATTTGTGCTTTGCACAATTAAGACAGATTTACATCAGGGAGATTACATTGATTTTATTTAGTTTTATAATCATAGATAATATTTAGCTCTGAAAAAAGAAACTTAACTTTTGTGAATTGAAATTTAATAAAGTCTTATGTGGAATGATTTTCAAAAATTTAAGGGAAGGATAAAACTGGGTGGGCAATTGAAGGCTTACTTATAATATAGCTATTGTGTGCTTAATTTATAGGGGTGTTTTTTTCTATTATTCATTACTAATTATGTTGAATTAGTAATGACTAATATTAGTGTTCCCGCTAGACCGTTTTTGAAGAGCGCAGCGCCCTGCCCTTTTCCATATCAGCAGAATGCGCCCTGCCCTTCTTTTAGATCGCGAAATGCGCCCTGCCCTTTTTAAAAATAAGAAATTGCACCTTTTGTTTCTAAAAAGATGCCTCAACCATCGTTTCGACCTGCCGCGATATCGGGGCAATTTTATTTGTCCAGCGATTGTCTGCAAAAACGCCCATGTCTTATCCTTGTTCCCAGAATTTCACCTTGAAAACGGCCCCATAAACAAAAGGGGAAGCAAATACTTAGGGGAAGAAGGGATGATTTTCTCAGAATTCAAAGAGGCTTATCAGTAGGAAACAAAGGCATGTTCTTCCCCTCTACTGAAGGTTGGTTTTTGAAAGGTTGTGGGAAGGAGTGGGGGTCTTCTGGGAAGGGAGAGATCTTTGCTTCATTCCTTCCCATCCTTGATCTTCTGAGAATCAACAATGAGAGAGGGAATAGGACAATTTCCTAACATTTCAGCCCTTTGTGTCCGTTTTTCGTCTGCACGTGGAAATTAGGCTTAGCTAATTATAGCGCATTGCTAGTGATTGTGTAGCAATCTTTTCACATCTGTTTCTGGAAAGTTAACTTTCTGATTGTTTCCTAAGAACATAGTACAAAGCTTACTGGGCTGAAATGCAAGGGTATTTTTTAAATATCTTGGATTTTTAACCCCCATCCCCAGCCCCCTCTAAAAAGCCGTTTGAAATGGAAACATCGCATTGACAGGGCGTTCATTCAATTCTTTCCTTTTTGCTAAGTATTTTTATTATCTTTGTATATATATATGTGTGTGTGTGTGTGTGTGTGTGACTCATATAACAGATTATTTAAAACACTTATTGACATAATAAAAAGCATCCTTTTGACTTACGTGTGCTTTTTTTCTAACTGAAATAATCTTGCACTGTTTCTTTTTCATTCATAAATATTATACAATTGATTTTTAAAAAAATCATAAAATTAAAATGGCGAAATATTAAATTTTCACAAAAATTGTCTGAGATAAAAATCTTAGCTTGGCCCAAGCTGCTTATGCATTGCATTTAGAAGCGCATACATCTGCGAACACATTTGTATTATGAATTTGAACAACTCCAAGACTAGGAAATAGAACTCAAATAAAATCTTTTTAGTTTTGCAACTTGCTACCACTGCATTTTTGAAGAGCTGCACACAGTATTTTAAGTTAATTATTCTATTTGAAGTGTACTATATTTAAAAAAGGAGAATTTACACTCATCACAATTTTGATGTCTACTAAAATACTTAATGGCACAATGCACATTACTAGTCAGTTTCTTTGGTAGGAAGGGGGGATCAGTTATTAAATACTGTTCTTCTTAAATTAAAATTCAAAGGGTTTTGAAATGCCTAGAACTTTTTTTTTACTCTTATAGGTAGTTAAAATTATGGCCTGAAAAGTGTTGAAAAACACTCAAAGCCAAGTTATAGCATTATAGCTAAATGTTCCTATGGAGTGTGGAAAATGTGCTTAGCTTAGTAGGCATTTGTGTGTGAGGGGGGAGCTAACCCTATTCTGAACACAAGTGCGTTTTCAGGATCAAATCATATTTAATACTAAAGTCAGTGGTGACGGCGATCAAGGGAGGGGGGGAGGTCATGGTGCAGACTAGACTGTTTGAATTTTTGCAACGTGTTTTAAGTGTTATTTCTTCTCTTAATTTTTTTTTGGGGGGGGGAGGGGCGCTCAGTACTTTTTGAGTGGCGCATCATTTGTCTTGGATGATGGGGGGGGGGGGGGAGACGCCGCGTTGAAATCGTGCCCTTTTTTAAAAAAGTGCCCCTTTCAAAGGCCAGCACCCTGCCCTTTTTTTTCCTAGAGTGAACACTAACTAATATGATTGTCATCAGCACCTTTTTGATGAATTTGTTATAAAACTTTATTAATAGTCATGTTATTGATTTGACTAAGCTATAACATTATAATGTTTTAGTAGTTATTTTTTTTAAAATTCTAATTCTTTTTCAGATTGAAAAAAAGTGCATCTATTAAAGTCATTCCTAAACCACCATGTGTCTTTGAAAAGAAAAAAGTTACTTATTTAATGCACAACAAAACTAAAGTATCTGAAAGTAAGTGTTCTTGGCTGTTTAAATAAGTAACTACTTGAATTTCTTGCTACATCCCTCACCTTTTGTGGTATTTCTGGCTACTTATTTGTTTTTTCCTTTCTTATGGTGACCATTGCCAATGTTAGCATGGAAGTAAATCCTTAGTTTCTCTGATTATAAATTTTTCACAGTATTCATTTTCTACTGTGTTCTACTAATATGTCTTATTTCTCGTTTTGTTTTTGGTCATTTATTACTGCTTTTGTGCATAAAAGTCGATTTCACCACAGTAATAATTTTCCTAAATTAAAAGTTAGTAAAAGTTTATTCAGAAAAAATGAGAATGGCATAAAAAAGGAATAAATGTTATACAAAAAATTTGAGGTAAATATATATATATATATATATATATATATATATTGAAAAGAAAAAAGAAAAGTCTACTAAAATGTTAAGAAATAAATTTATGGAAAAGAAATAAAACTTTTGTATAACTTACTTTAAAAATAAATTTATTGCAAAGAAGTCTGAAAGGTTTGTTGTAAAATGGTAATTAAATTTTATCCAACAGGTGAAAATCAGATTTTAGCTCTTACAAAAACTGTTTGTTACCGGGGTTTGCCTGAACAGCTGACTGGGTTATTAAATGCTGAATCTTTTCCCAATCAAGATGAATTGGTACAAAAAAGTGTCCTTCAAGCCCAGGTGTGGGATGCTACCCAAGATAAACTGCCTAAAGTGGTCGACGTAACTCGACCTGGTTTACCACAACGAAGAGTATATGGTATACGTTATAAGAAGAAAGTGTAAGTATTTTATCAAGGAAAGATTTACATTCTCTGCAGCTACAGTGTTGTGAAAATATTGATTTTAATGGTGCAACATAGTCCTCGTGGTGCACCCTGGAAACACTTTGTGGCTAAATGATCTACACTTTCGGCATTTGTTGCCCTTCGCTCTTTATTATAGACTCTATACTGCAGATTTTTGTTTATTTTTGTTCTCCATGTTTTGTTGTTGCTCTTTTTCTTGTGCTTCAGCTGTAGTGGTATTTTTAATTCTTACCATTGGAAATAAAATTAAAAAAAAGAAGAGTCTTTCTCACTATTCTATTTTGTAAAATTTTATTTATTTAAGTAATTTTGGTGATAATCAGGAGTGCCCATCCCCCCCCCCAGTTCAATGGTGCCAACTCCCCCCCCCCCCCTCCCCAAATTTTCTCAACCCTCTTTTCCTTTGATATTCTTTTAGCTTTCTCCTTTATTTTCATTTATTTATTTAAAAAAATATTTTTATTTGTTTATTTATTTTTTTATTTTTAATTATTGTTGTTATTGTTTTGTTTGAATTATTCTGTGCAATGCCAATAACACACACACACTTACAGACACACAAACTAAATTAATGAAATAAAATATAAACAAAAAAAGATTGATAATTTGAATTAAAAATAAATCAGTAACCATAAATAAATTAAATCCCCCCTCCCCCCAAATGTAGGTGGCGCAAGTTGCGCGCTATGCCCCCTCCCCCTGTGGGCACACCTGGTGATAGTTATGCATTAGTTTTTTAATTCTTTTAATGTATAAATGTTCCTTATTGTTTACATATGCAATTTTTTTTAGGTCTAGTTTATTGGAAAATCTTTCAGTTTTGTGTGATATAGCTACAGGAAAATATCCTGGTTCTTTAGAAAGGTTCAAATTGACAGAATGTTCCAGTGAACTAACCATTGACAGATGTAAGTCAAAAGTTTACTATTACAGTTAAGTTAAAAGGTAACAGTTAAAGTACTTAACAAACTCTGTTTGTAATCTTTCTAAAAATTAAAAACATTAATTAAAATAAATATTTAATGTTATTTCTGCTAAGATTCAATAATACATTAATTATAATATATATATATATATATATATATATGTGGTGCCGACTCTGGTACACCCTGGTACACTTGCACAGCCCTTCATACATTTTAGCTTTCTTGTATGTAAAACTCGCCAAGAGATGACGACGTAGAGTCCGGCGACAAAACGAACAGCGCCAAGGGCGGTAAAACTTTTTTGATTAGTGATTTACTTTGATGAGACGAAAGACGTAAGACGTGGTGTAAAGACGAGCAGCAAGACGGCTGCACTTCTGCATTGTAATCATTTTTGTAAAAATTAGTTATGTGTAGTTTAGTTATCATTAAATGTTTAGTAGCTAAAATGATGTCATCAATGAGTGGTTTTATAAGTGAATACCAGCATTTTCATAGTTATTACCAGTAGCTCGGCTGTCCCCCAAAAAATTCAGAAGTGGGATCTTGGATCGATATGAGGAACGCCTACAATAAAATTCTTTTGGATTATAATGTTTGCAAGTGTGATTAACCGGAAAACTAATTGATACTGTTTCCGAAAAAAAAAAAGAGAGAAAGAACTGAGTGAAATGTGACTGTGCCTTGTGAACTATCTTAAATTCTCTGTTGGATAATCTGATTTCAAGCATCCGGAAAAGGGGTGAGTGAATTTATTTTCTTCAAATATGCAGTTGAAAGAGATTAAAAACATTGACTTTGCGCTCAGAAACTTTAAGCGAGAAAAAATAGTGCTTCTCCACCGTTTTATATTTTCTAATAAAGGGGATAATTCCAATAGAAAGCGCTTAAGAAATTTTACGGGATTTGAATACAACCCAGAATCAGATGAATTCAAAAATAAATTAAAAGACATTGAGAAAAATTTTTCTCTTAACGAAATAATAACTATTGCAAATTTTTTGAACATTCCCTTGGAAGGAAATAAATCTGAGTTGGCAAAAAACATTCTCTCCTTTCTGACAGATATTACTGCGCTGTCAAAGCTTGACGAACAACATCCCCAGTCAGAAGATGACTCATTCTCGGATCATCAGCAGTCCGGTCAGAACGAGGAAGTTATTAGTGACGATTTATCTGCTGGAATTGAAAACAAAGTAGCACCGCCGCCTGTAATTAATTATTCTGATCCAGGCAATGTTTTGGCTACGAGCTATCTTTTACATTATTCTGATATTGAACACTCCCTGCCGAAATTTAATGCAGAACCGCATGAGAACATTTCTTCTTGGGTAGAAACTTTTGAAAGTGTTTCTAAGTTATTTAACCTTACTGAAGTTCAAAAATTTATTTTTGCTAAACGCTGTTTTGGAGGAAATGCCGCATTATTTATCAACACCGAACAAAATATTAATTCTTATGAAAAATTAAAGAAAGCGCTAATCAGCGAATATTCCACACAAGTTAATTCGGCTTCGCTTCATAGTTTAATGAGCGAGCGTAAAATGCGACATTCTGAGACTACGCAAGAATATTTTTTAAAAATGAAACAATTGGCTCTTTCTGGACGTATTGATGACATATCTCTTATCAGTTATGTAATAAAGGGAATTCAAGATAAACCGGAAAATAAAACAATTCTTTATGGATCGCGCGATATAAATGATTTTAAAGAAAAACTCAAAGTATACGAAGTAATGAAAAATGATTTGGCCAGAAATGAGAAACCTTTCGACAGAACCAAGCAAAAAATGTCAAATGATGATCGCTTAAAAAAGAGTGGGTATACTTCCAATTTCAAAAGATATTTAAACAATAAAAATAAGATACACTATGAACAAAATAATGAGAAGACGCGATATAACACCAACAAGGAAAACTACAGAGAAAAAATTTGTTACAACTGCGGTTTGAAAAACCACATTTCAAAAAATTGTGTACACAAGGATAAGGGGCTTAAATGTTTTCAGTGCGAAAATTTTGGGCACAAAGCTTCTAATTGCCCTAATAAGAAACCAGACGTTGCTCATTTAAATGTTCCAAAGAAGAAAAATTTAAATAAAGAAGTAAAAATTGGTAACTCAGTGGTAAAAAATGCTATTGTCGATTCAGGGTCACAAGCCACATTAATCCGGGAATCGATTTTCAAAAAATTGAATTCTCTTGGTGAGCGATTTCAATTACTTCCTTTAAATACTGTTTTGTCAGGATTCGGTAAATGTCAAGTAAAACCAGTTGGAGTTTTTGAGAGTGATATTCAAATTGACAATTTTAAATGTAAAGCAGATGTAGTTGTGGTGAATAACGAAATAATGGCTTGCGATGTAATTATCGGACTAAATGTTTTGATGCAAGGAATAACAATAATTGATGATAATGGTGTTACGATTCAAGTTAAACCCAAAGATGCAGAACATTATGATGTTTTATCTGTCTTGCCAATTAATGTATGTGTTGAAGAAGTTGAAATGAATATTTCCCCTGATATTCCTCTTGATTTAAGATCTAAAGTAAAGACATTGATTTCCAACTATGTGCCTCAAAAAATTAAAACCACTAATGTTGAGTTAAAAATTTTGGTAAAAAATGACGTACCTATATCTCATCATCCCCGTAGGTTGGCATTCTCAGAAAAAATGATCGTCGAAGCTCAGGTTGCCGAATGGTTAAAAGAAGGTGTAGTGGAACCCAGTTCCTCTGAGTATTGCAGTCCAGTGGTTATTGTAAAAAAGAAAGATGGGACACCGCGCGTATGCATTGATTATAGAAAACTAAATAAGGTTATAGTAAAAGATCGATTTCCCCTTCCACTAATTGAAGATATTTTGGAGAGACTGCAGGGCTCCAATATTTTTAGTACTATTGACCTCAAAAATGCTTTTTTTCATGTAAATGTAAGTGAAGAGAGCAGAAGATATACGTCATTTGTAACGCATGAAGGACAATACCAATTTCGCCAAGTCCCTTTCGGATTATGTAACTCTCCGGCGATCTTTACAAGATATATTAACACTATTTTTCGAGAATTAATTAATAAGGGTATTGTTTTGCCTTATATGGATGATATAATCATTTTGTCTTCCTCTCCCGAAGAAGGTATTGAACGCCTTGAACTGGTCTTAAAAACTGCAAGCGAATACGGACTTGAAGTAAATTTTAAGAAGTCCCATTTTTTGAAAAAACGTATTGATTTTTTAGGACATGTAATCGAGGGTGGAAATATTTTCCCATCTACTTTAAAAACTAAAGCAGTTCTTAATTTTCCAGAGCCGACTAATTTGAAAAAGGTTCAAAGCTTTTTAGGTTTAACAGGATATTTTAGGAAGTTTATCCCGAAATATTCCATAATAGCTAGGCCGTTAAGTGATCTCTTGAAAAAGGATCGAAAATTTCATTTTGGAGTCGAAGAAAAACATGCGTTCAACCAATTAAAAATGTTGTTAGCTGACACACCTGTTTTGGGAATCTACAACCCTAAATTTGAGACTGAACTTCATACGGACGCTAGCCTAGAAGGGTATTCTGCAATTTTAATGCAAAAACCACCGAATGAAAAGAATTTTCATCCAACCTATTTCATGAGTAGAAAAACGACTGATGCCGAAAAGAAATATTCTAGTTATGAACTTGAGGCCCTAGCTGTCATCGAAGGGATAAAGAAGTTCCGTGTTTACCTTTTGGGTATCCATTTCAAAATTGTAACCGATTGCGCCGCGTTTGAGAAAACATTGTCAAAACGAGACTTATGTACCCGTGTAGCTCGTTGGGCTTTGTTACTACAGGAATTTAATTATGACATTGAACATCGTCCCGGAAGCAAGATGCCACATGTTGACGCTCTCAGCCGCTCCCCTATCGACGTGTTTTGCATTTCAGTCGATAATTTGTTGCCACAGCTGAAATCAGCTCAAGATAAAGATACTGAAATTAAAACTATTAAGGAATTACTTAAAATTTCAGATTATGAAGATTATTGTGATAGAAATGGAATATTATATAAATTTGTTGAAGGTAAAGAATTAGTGGTTGTGCCAGAGAATATGCAAACAGAGATAATAAGAAATGCGCACGAGAAAAGTCACTCAGGTATCAAGTATACTGAAAAGGAAATAGAAGACTATTATTTTATCCCAAAACTAAGACAGAAAATAGAAAAAATAATAGGAAATTGTGTCCATTGTATACTTCTGAACCATAAAAAGGGAAAAAAAGAAGGTCTTTTGTATCCATTGCATAAAGAAGACGTCCCACTGAAAACGTATCATGTTGACCACATTGGACCCTTAGAGAGTACTAACAAAAATTACAAACACATTTTTGTTGTAGTTGACGCCTTTACTAAGTTTGTATGGATCTACCCAACAAAAACAACGACGTCTGCTGAAACCATAGCCAAATTAGAGCTTCAAAAGACTGTATTTGGAAACCCTTCACAAATAATCTCGGATAAAGGACCAGCATTTACTTCTAGCGAATTTGCTGATTACTGCGCAAAAGAGGGCATTAATCATCATTTTATAACGACAGGATTACCAAGAGCAAATGGCCAAGTCGAACGAATTAATCAAACAATTATTGCAATTCTTTCTAAATTGTCCTTGGAAAACCCTGTTCAATGGTACAAGCACACGAATAAACTGCAACAAGCCATTAACTCAACATATCAAAGAAGCATAGATAAAACTCCATTTGAATTACTTTTTGGAACGAAGATGAAGGTTGCAGGACTTGAAAAGCTGAAAGAAATGATTGAAGTTGAATTTCAAGCCAGTTTTGAAGCCCAAAGAGAAGATATGAGAAAACATGCGAAGGAACAAATTTTTAAAATTCAGGAAGAAAACAAGAAGACATACAATTTACGAAGGAAAAAACCGAAGCCTTACGAAGTTAACGATTTGGTCGCCATCAAAAGAACGCAATTTGGACCTCACCTAAAACTTAAACCGAAGTACCTAGGCCCGTACAGAATAACGAAGGTGAAAGGAGGAAATACGTTTGATGTCATCAAAGCAGGAACTCACGAAGGACCAAACTGCACATCAACATGCGCAGAATTCCTTAAACCATGGAACAACTTTTCGGAATGTTAATTAAAAAAAAAAAAAACAGATTAAAAGAAGCAAAGAAGTGTAAAAAATAGAAGAAAAGAACACCGACTTTTTGTAACCAACTGTCCATACTTTCAATTTGAAGACGAAAAACTTTTGCAACCAATTTAATTTTAGTTTAATTGTTGTTTTGTTTTTGTTTTTTTTGCTTACTATATTTTCAGGTTCGCCTGGAGGTCCAGGCGAGTGCAGGACGGCCGAACTTGTGGTGCCGACTCTGGTACACCCTGGTACACTTGCACAGCCCTTCATACATTTTAGCTTTCTTGTATGTAAAACTCGCCAAGAGATGACGACGTAGAGTCCGGCGACAAAACGAACAGCGCCAAGGGCGGTAAAACTTTTTTGATTAGTGATTTACTTTGATGAGACGAAAGACGTAAGACGTGGTGTAAAGACGAGCAGCAAGACGGCTGCACTTCTGCATTGTAATCATTTTTGTAAATATTAGTTATGTGTAGTTTAGTTATCATTAAATGTTTAGTAGCTAAAATGATGTCATCAATGAGTGGTTTTATAAGTGAATACCAGCATTTTCATAGTTATTACCAGTAGCTCGGCTGTCCCACATATATATATATATATATATATATATATATATATATATATATATCAATGAAAATAAGAATGTTGCATATAGTTTTATTTGTGTTTTAATCCTTGCCTCACTTCATTTCTGTGAATTGTTTAAGCTCAAGCTCCTCATTTATGTGCACAGAAAACTTGGCATAGTAAGTGATTCACATGATGAGCAAACAAAAGTTTAAAAAAAAATGTTTAACAGGCAATGTTTTGCATTATGAATGACATGCACAAATGGAAAGATTTGCAAGGTATATGCATAAAATGTCAGTCTGTCCCATGGGTGCAAGACCTTCCGTCTCAGGACGCATTTCCGTCTTGGACAAAATTTCCGAGACGGAGGTCGGGACGGAAAGAAATTCAATGACTTTCTTTCAGTTTTTACTTAAAAAAGAAAAATTGAGTGTTAGCAAAATATGCTGTAATATTACTGGACTGTTCTATGACCACGAATTGACATTGACATTCTCTTGATTTTCCGCCATGGGCTTATTTTGTTTGCAATGTGCTTTTGGAGGAGTGTCTTTTAGACTCATGCCGTTTGACTTTTTTTAGGTACAGCTCTGTTATTTCCAACTCACTGCATTGCAGACTGCGGAGTTAGTTTCTATTCTCCCTGAATTTTCGAAATGATCGTCTCTAATTGAAAATGTAGCCTTTTTTCTTGCTATTTTCGATCATCCTTTTTTTTTTTCATTTTTCGGGTTTTTTTTTTCTTTTTACAAACTTTACAAGCATAAATGAAAATTATGTGCGCTCTTAAAATGTCTTAGAGTTGAGTCTGAATCAGCGATTGAGAGCGATTATTGCCGTTTTAAAACACCGATGGGCAACCGTTTCTGCATTTTTGACAAAGACTTGAAGAATCATTAAATTCCAATGTCATTCAATCTTACACTCGCTAGAATGGAAGTATGGGGGAGGGGAGATTAAAGAAACCAGAAAAATAAAAGCAGCACAAGTTTGCGCAAAAATGCTGCTCTTGCAAAGAGGGTAAGTCCGCAAATTAACCCACGATACTGATGTCTTAAAAAGTTTATATCTTGAACAGTCTAAGAGGGGGGGGGGGGCTACTAAAGGGCTCCAGTATAAAATATCGAAAACTGAATTGAAAACCATTTTTGAAGCTAGGAGTGGCCCGGGATTTATCCTCTGCAAACTCTTAAAAATTTAAAAGTCAAAAATGTTTAGGATGTCTTTAATGATGTAAAAGTGGGGGGAGGGAGGTTTAAAAAAAAATCAAAAACTTGAATCTTAAAAACACTAATTTAGGCAATCTTTGGTGAATTGATGAGAGATGGTTTTGGTGTTCTAACATGAAAAATGTTTTGTAGCTGATGTATTAAAAACTATTTGAGGCTGTACTTAAGAGAAAGGGAATTTGGGACCTTCTCCCGAAAAGTGTTTGTAATTGAAGTCTTAAAATTTTTAGGCTGTCTTTGGCAACGTCAAGAGGGGTGAGAGGCTGCTCTTTAGGCGAAATTCCGAAATTTGAGTCTTAAAAGCGCAACTTTAGACGGTTTTGGGGTTCGGGGCCCCCTTCCCCAAAAAATATTCAAAGCTGAAGTAGTCAGAACTTAGCATTGGGTAATGTTTGGAGGACTTAAGAACAGGGAATTCGAAGGCTTTCTCTCAATAAATTTTAGAACTTAATTTCTTAAAACTTCGGTGATGAAGAGAACCGCAAATTTAAGTCAAATTTAGTGAACTTGGGGGAATGAGGACTGGGGGGGGGGGGGCTCTCTCCCTCATAAAATTTCGTCATGCTGAAGTATTGAAATACTATTTTGGCTATTTTGAGAGAGTTAAGAGTTAGGAAACTTGGGGGGGGGGGGTCTTTCTCGAAACATTTTCGAAATTGAAGTCTTAAAACTTTGGGTTGTCTTTGGCGATGTGGGGAGGGGAGTTGCTCTTTTAATAGAAAAATTAATCTTAAACACAAACTTACACTACCTTTAGTAAACACAATGAGAGATGGGGGGGGGGGATTTCGCCGCTCAGCCCAAAATATTTCCGTTTCTGAAATTTTAAGAGCTCTGTTTTGGGCTATCTGTAGATGACTTAAGGGGGAAGGGTGTAGGAAGCTTCTTTCAAAAAGTTTCCGAAATTAAAGTACTAAAACTTTTTGGCGGTCATAAATCATGTTTATAGGTAAGAAAGGTACTATTCCTAGAAAAAAATTTAGAAACTGAAGCCTCGAAAATTCAACTTGAGGGCATTTGTGTTGAACTCAGAGGAAGAGGGGTTTGGGAGTTCTCTTCCAAAAACTTTTTGATGCTGAAATATTTAAAAGGCTATTTTAGGCTACATTTGGGTACCTAAAGAAGGATGTGATTCTGAGGCCCTGTCTGGGGTAAGGATTCAGTTCCCCTGTTTCTTTTTTTAATTAATAAGCATTGGAAAGTGTACCTCATTTAAAAAATATATCTATTTCACTGAAGCGGTTTTTTTATTGCTAATTTCTCCACCTTTTTCTCCTTCCACCTTTTCCACCTAAGAATTCTTTTTCAAATGAAAACTGTGTGGGGGAATGGTGCCAATTCATTACCATTAGTCGCCCATACCCTTCCCCCACCTTTCCTTCTTTTCTGGTTTATTGGCGCTACCTTGGGTAGACTTTCCGATCAAAACTGATTCATGTTGTAAAAGTGAAAATCTTATGTCCCAAGCGATTTTATTGCTGCAATAAAAATGATTACGATCGGCAAAAAACTAATCGCGAGGAGCTGCGAACGGTGTTACCCCTAGCATTATCCAACATCATCTAAAATTGCATTTTTGGAACTTCAATTTCGAAATATTGTCGAAGGAATGTTCATGAACTCCATCCCTTCGATAATGCATCCAAAAGCCGAAAAACGTTATGAAAGATTTAGTACAATTTCGTTTTTAAAGCTTCAATTATGGGAGAGCCCATAGCACCCCCCCCCCCTCTTTCTCTAATATTTTTGAAGGTCGCCCAATATTGTGATTTTGGGACTATCAACTTGAAATAATTGATGTAAAAGTCCCTGAACTTTACCAAAATGGCCTACCATTGCGTTTTTTGGACTTCAATTTTAAAAAAAAGTCTGGGGAAGAGCCCCCAGACCCCCGTTATTGGCGGTTTTTAGGAGTTTGGAATTACGATATCAAAACGCTGAAATATTACAATTTAACGGCTTAAAATTCAAATCAAACACATTTTCAAAAACTGACATTGTTAAAATCTACAACATTTATGCACATAAATGTTTCTTAAGCACGCATGTGGAGGGGGGAGGGGCTGAAAATATTTTCCGTCTTGAACACGTCACCAAACTTGCACCCATGGTCTGTCCACATTCTGTCCATCAATTTGTGTTTGCATTTGTTGAAAAAATGTGCTACAGTAGCAGGAAGAAAAAATCTCTGCAAAACTGAAACTTAAAATCATTGGGAAGCTTGAATGTAAGCAGTACTGACTTAGCGTATGAGTACAGCTGGTCTGCATCAACAATTTGCACTACTGAAAAAAAAACTGGAATAAGTTTGATTCCAGCATAGTAGTTCCATTGATATTTCAAAGGATGTCACAAGAATTTCTATGCAATAGCCATGTCTTCTTGATGATGTTGAAAAGTTGCATCTCCTGTAGATGAGTAAGAAAATGCAAGTCAGCAGTGTCAACAATTTTTTAAAAATGAAGTCAATAAAGAAATTTGAGGATCTTTACTACTCCACACTTGGGGTTTAAAACATTTAAATTCAAAACAAACATCTAAATAGGTCATGTAGAAAGTAGTTGTAAGATTTGCTAATTACATTTAATGTTCAGTTGCCCAAATCATTATTTTCTGTAGAAAAAAAATGCTCACAGAATTTTAATGAATGATGCATCGAACTGATATAAGGTGGATTTTTGTTTTTAAAATTGTTAAATCTTCAAAAAGTTTTGTAGCTATGACTGAAATATCAGTTTGTGTCAGTGCCAGTAATCTAAATGTAAAGTAGCTGTATTGCCCCACTCCATTTATACTGGTCAGCAGAAGAATAACACTCCTATAGGGAAATAAATGATGAAATTTTATGTGAGGTCAGTCACAGTGAGCAAACAGTAGAGGGTTCATTTGAACTTTAACTAAAGGGGAAAATCTGAACATCTTCAAAAATTCACTTTTTTTCCAATGTAATGCAAGTCACACTTCCATTTTCAGGACACATTCATCTGATAGCATGTGTCCTGAAAAAAGTTGTATAAAATAGTTATTTAACTACTTAAGCACAATCTAAAAACATTTACATGCTGACCAAATCTACTGTTTTTTTTTTATGTTAGTTCATATTTTTAGGCTGTCCCCCATTTTCAGCTTATGATTTTCTTCTGCTTTTTAATAATAATAATAAAAAAAATACCTGAAGTTATTTAAAAAAAAAAAAAAAAAAACTGCTACAAAGCCATCAAGAGATTGAACAAAACTGAAAATGATATAACTTGTAAAAAATTATCCCAAATTGGATTTTTCTTTTCGTTATTTTTTAATTTGCCCAAAAGTTCCAACGACCATGTAAAAACTAACATGGCCACATTAAAATACAATTTTAGAGTTATTTTATGCATTAGAAAATTTCTTGTTTCTCTTTTTCAAACATCTCAAAAAAATTCAATCTTTTTTTGCATCTGTCTTTGAAATTGATTTTTCTTTTTTCACTTTCAATTTTTATTAAGTATTGTTTGAACAATAGTGAATACTTTATTTTTATCTTTTCCTTTAAACCATGATTCAAAAATGTGCAATTGAAATTCTGTTAACTTTTCAATGACAGTTTAGTTAAAAAATATTTTCAATATAAAAATTTGCCATTTTCTCTCTTGCTTTCTGATGTAAAATTCTACTATTTTTCAAAGTAAATTCTGCTTTTTATGATTCTTTAAAAAAGGACAGGTGTAACAATTAATTACACATTCAAATCAATTATACTGCTCTAGAATTTTTTTTAGTGTCATAATAATTTTCCCACATTGATCTCTGTCATATATGGAACTAGTCTTGCAAAATTTTTACTATGCTTATTAGCAGCTTTTTAAACCATGAAAAATGTTGGTAGTCAGTTTTTTTTTTTTTTTGCTAACCTGCTCTATGATTTGTCTACCTGCTTCTTGTTAGTTTCATGTTCACTACTATGCTCATCTGTTACCTACTGACATTTAACTTTTAGACAAGGTTGTTGTTTTTCTAGAAAATTTTTCTTTCTTTTTTTCTTTTAGAAGCATTGTTTTGCATGTAACTAGAAGTTGAAAATTTTTGTTCAGTAAAATTTAACCTATCTACAAGACCTTCCTATTCTATGGAAACTTGGTATATTTCATGTTATGGTATTTACAATATTCCATTTAAGTACTGATAAAGTTTTATTCTGTCATTGGATAGCCCTTGATTTTTGTGTTAGAGTGGAAAAGGGTAATGAAACATGTATGCAAATCTTGATGTAATCGGAAAACTACGAAACTGTAAAGTCTGTTCAAAAATTTTTCCTAACATTTTTTCCCACATAGTGCATAATTAAGAGTTAGCAGAATGTTCTTGGCATAATGAAATACAAAAAAGAGATATGGATGCCTCACTAACCAAATCAATTAACTCCATAAAACAAAAGGTGGAAAAAAGTTATGAAGAAGATGGTGTTATCCGTAGGAGTGAATAGGACCTTGTGTTACATTTTCTGCCATCACATGGTCAGAAATGTATTGAACTAAAACTTTAATATAAGTTCATGTGCTAAGCATAGATTAAGCACTATTAAAGCAGAAATGATGATATTTTTAAAAAGTGGAGTTAATCGATTTGGCAACTGAGGCATCCATATCTGCAGTTTTATTTGCATAAATAAATATTACTATGATTCAAGTTTTATTCAGCTTGATAAAAAATTTAAAGTGAGAGTACGAATACCTTATCTGTCGTGCATCTAAGACTATTTTCCCAATGGAAGCAAGGTGTTTTTTTTTTTTGCTAAAAGCTTTCTGAGGTGTATAACAGTGGCAAACGAGCTGATGTGTGCATCACATGACTTTCGTTTACTCCAATTTTATGTCATTTTCCCATTATTGGCAATTTTAATGTGATTCAATAGTTTACTCTCTAAATTTCACCACCAGTGGCCAAATTGAAACCAGATTTAAAAAATTAAAAAAAAAACCACCAAATTTGTCACCAAGTTGGCGACTAAAAGACTGGTGATATATCGCCAAGTGTCCGCCAAATTATAACACCACTTGAGTATCCATGAAAATTAACAATGATTTCCCCCCAGAAAGGGGCAAAAGACCCTTTTTAGAAACGCCCAAATGCAACCAAAAAGAGAGGTGCACAACTAGACCCAACTAGGAGTCTAGGTCAGGGCCCGATCAAGACAAACTGGTGCCCAGGTCCTGAATAAAAATTGGTGCCCCCTCCCCATGAGAAAATCAGCACAATTTCAAAGTCAATGTTTTATACTGGAAACCTAATACACTAGAAACCTACATATTACTACAGAAACCTGGGATTTGAATACCAAACACCTGATGGTCACCATATTAATCATAGTTGAAATTGCCTTACCTTAAGGTGAAAATAAATTAAAAAACCATTTAAAACTGCAAAAATAGCAAAAAAAAAAAAAACTAATTCTGACATTAAGCTTTAAAAAGGCTTCTTTCTGGCAAAACAGAGGCAAATGTGTCGATCACATCATCGAAATCTAATTTTGATGTCACAGAATTTTCAATGGTCAATAAGAAAAACGCCTGTAAATTATCCTGAGAAATGCAGCTTCTCAAACGATTTCAAAGCTGAAAAGGAACGTTCACTTCAACATAAAAAAAGGAAGGAATTAAGTTAGTTTAGGCTATTTTAGTGCCCCTAAATTTGTGGTGCCCAGGTTCATGGACCCGCCGGACCGTGCGTTAATCAGGCCCTGGTCTAGGTACTAAATTTCAACTTTCTAGGACATATTGTTCTTGAGTTATGCGACACACATACATACATATGTACATACAGATGTCACGAGAAAAGTCGTTGTCATTAACTCAGGGAATGTCAAAATGGATATTTCGGGTGTTTATACGTTCCTAGGCACTTATCCGCGTGTGGTTGGGTTGGAAAAAACTCAGCATTAATTTGGGGGTGAGCAAAATGGAAATTAAGGCCAAATTTTGAGTGAAATTTTTTCTGCGAATACAATACTTCCTTTTTGTAACAGGAAGTAAAAAGTATCTCCTTGCCATCATTTCTTATAAATAGTGATAGAAAAATACAAATAAATACCAATCTGAAAATTATGACCTACAAGCTGTTAATAATAATAATAAGTGTATTTTTAGGGTTTCAATATAAAATTCCTCATAGAAGCTTCCTCATAGTTTCCAAAATTTTCAATGTCTTCAGATAATTGTAGTACATCCCACTATCACCTCTGCCTTATTTATTTAAAAGTCATAAAAGGGATTTTTTCTTCTATCAATACTTTAGCATGGTGATAACTTAAACATTGTTTTATGTCAAATTGACCTAGATCGTAGTTCTAGTGTTAATTAAATGTCTTTTATTGTTTAGGTGGAGATCAAGTAATTTTTCAGTTGCCATGTGAGATTGCAATGACCTCCACTTCACCTTTGAAGAGGTTTTCTTCCAAAGATGAAGTCAATGAAACAGTAAATTTAGAAGTTCCCAGTATTTACCCTATCAAACCAACTTTAGATCTGGAGCAGTTAGAACAGTCTTCATTGGAAAGGAGTGGAGGTTGGTGTTATTTATTTTCTTAAATTACACTATATATCTTCGCTTTCTTTTTTTTTTCATACTTATGTTTTTTTAACGTTTTTAAACACTATTAATTGAAGATTATTTGCTGTAGGAAAAAATGGATAAATTTAAATTAAGATGTTGCACCCTGGCAAGGGAAGTAACACAACTCAAAATTTGGGAAAAATGTACTAGCTATTGGTTTAAAAGTTAAGTTTAATGCTCTTACTTGCCACAAGACTTGTACAAAGTTAGCTTACATGACTGGTGCGTTGCACTGTAAAATCAATATACAGTGAAACTTCGATAAGTCGAACTTCGATGAGTCGAAAACTTCGACAAGCCGAAGTGGTTATTAATTCCCGTCCAACTGAACGGAGAATGCATGTTAATTATTTTCGATAAACCGAATTTCATTGAGTCGAAATATTCGATGAGCCGAATTTTCCCTCCTGGCCTTGTCAAATTTTCAATGCTAATGTAACTCTATAAGTCGAAATCGTTTTTTTTCTTCTAGTATGAACAAAAAGAAAAAAGCTGGCGCCACTGCATTGCATCAAAAGGCGTCTAGACCAAGTAGATCTAATAAATAGGAATTCGATATTTTGTAGGTAACCTTGTAAATGTTTTATCTTTTTTTTTCCTAAAGGTATTGTTTGCTTCATTTTTTTTTTCTTAAAAAGAAAAGCCTGCACAGGGGGAAACCAAAGCTCTGACTTTGCGGAGCCCGGGACAGAAAAAAAAATAGAGAAAGGGGGGGGGCGGTACATTTAGGACTGAAATATCCACTTTTGGGGAAAAAAGGTCGGGCGGGGACTGTTGTCTCGACAGAAGGGATTCTTTCTCGAATTAGCGTTTTGTTCTACAAAGCTGTAAGGTCGTTCTAAATTTGCTGTTTTTCTTTATGTGTTAAAGAAAGCGTGTGATTGAGGGGCTGTCTCGCTTACCCCTCAAAGTTTAGAACTTAAAAAAATGGCTAAGAGAAAACTTAAAATTTTAAATTTGCAAGAAAAAGTTGAGCTGATCAAAGAAGTCGATTTAGGCATAGCAAAAAAGAAGGACATTGCATTGAAATTTGGTGTGCCTCCAAGTATGCTTTCAATAATTTTAAAAAACCGAAATGTCTAGCTCCAAGCGGTTGCTGACGAAAAATTTAATGCAAAAAGAAAACGCCTTAAGGATGGAAGGTATCCAGAGCTTGAAGAGGCCTTAGTAAAGTGGATGCTAGTAGCGAGAGAGAAAAATGTTCCATTATCTGGACCAATCATACGTGAAAAAGCAGAAACTTTCGCAAAAAATATCGGCATTTCAAATTTTGAAGCTAGCGCAGGTTGGCTAGACAAATTTAAAACTCGACACAACATTGTGTACCGAACCATTTGTGGCGAAAGTGCAGTAGTGGATGAAAAAATTTGCGAAGAATGGAAAGAAAAAGTATTAAAAACTATTCTAATGGAGTACAATGAAAATGATATTTTTAATGCAGATGAGACGGGACTTTTTTTCAAATGTCTCCCTGACAAAACTTTTACTATAAAAGGTGACACATGTTCGGGTGGAAAGCGGAGCAAAGAACGCATAACTGTTATGGTAGCAAGCAATATGTCAGGCACGGAGAAGCTGCCTTTGCTTGTTATCGGTAAGGCTAAGAAGCCGAGAGCTTTAACAGCATCAAGTCTTTGCCAGTCGATTACACAAGCAATAGTAAAGCCTGGATGTCTTCAGAGGTGTTCAATTCTTGGCTTAAAAAAATAGATAATAAATTTATCTCAGCTGGAAGAAAAATTGTAATGTTTATTGATAATTGCCCTGCACATCCCAAGGCAGCGGCAAATAACTTAACTGCAATTAAATTGGAATTTCTTCCTCCAAACACAACTTCTATCATGCAGCCTATGGATCAGGGCATCATAAAAAATTTAAAGGTTCACTACAGAAAACGTGTTGTATTAAAAATTCTACAGTGTCTGGAAGAGAATTCGGTTCCTTGCATTACTCTGCTCGACAGTCTCCGGGAACTGCAGAAAGCATGGAGTGATGTTACACAACAGACAATTGTTAACTGTTTTAAAAAGGCTGGTTTTGTAAAAGATACATCTTGTTTGGAGCTAGATAATGAATACGAAGAAGACGAAAATATGGACGATATAAATTTTCAAAGTGAGTGGAATGTTTTACAAAATAAAATGAACATTCCTACTGACAGAGATTTTATGTATTTTGTGTCAGTTGATGACGGAGTTTTAGTGACTGAATACCCGACAGATGAAGAAATTTTATTAAGCATAACGGAAAAAAGCGAAAAAGATTCTGGTGATGAAGAGGTAGAAGTATTTGAGCCAGTGATAAAATTACCTTCGATTCAAGATGCAAAACGAGCAGCAGATATATTGCGCGTTTTTGTAGAATCGCGTCCGAATGTTCCAGACTCTCTCTTTGACGCATTAAAAGTATCCGAAGATTATTTAGTGAAAGAACAAATATCCGCGCAAAAGCAATGTTTGATTACAGATTTTTTTAAAAAATGATACCTATGTCTTTTTTGGTAAGTTAAAAAGTTGTTCATTATGCATACAAATTTAAATTGTTTTTCAACCTACATAAATTCTTTAATTTTTACAATTATATGTTAATTATGTCATGTATGTCTATAGTATCACTGGTACATTATTTTATCACTTTTTTGAGCATGTTATAAATTTTTTGAGTTTTAGTTGTATCATTTTCTTTTCCTTCTATAGTTTTGGTTTTGTTTTCAATTAGTCGAATTTTCGATAACTCGAATTTTTTCGCGTTCCCTGCAACTTCGAGTTATCGAAGTTTCACTGTAATCAATAATGACACATCATTACTATTTCATAATTTAGCAGAAAATTTTTTCAAACTTTAAGTCGGATTATTAATTTGGTCGACAAAAACTAACGAGTAAACATCACATTATAAATGTTTTGCACATAATATATTTGAGACTAAATCATTTAAAACTACTATTGTGTAAAACTTTGATTTTCTCCAATGCTGTTATTTTAACTTAAGCTAATTTAAATTGGCTTATTTTATATGCATTTTAATAAATATTTTGTTTTTAAATTTGACTTTTGTTGTTGTTAAATTATTAGTTTGAATTAATAAGTTTGTTTTAAGTGTCAAAAATCCCTTTCTAAAGTATAACTTCATTCTGATCACAATAATATATTTTTTACTAACTTTTAAATTTGAAAAGAATCAGAACACTTGCATGGGTGCGATTTATGTTTGCTATATTCCCTGTATAGAAAATTTTCAAATCATATCCCACTTTTTCAAAATTACAAAACGTTTCTGAAATGTCATGTGTATGCCATTTATATCATTTGTCAGAAATAATGTCTAACTGCATGTGGTAACCCTTAAAAATGCCATTTAGACCGGCTTCTAAACCACAAATTTCTGCTCTAAAATGAATTTAACCTGCTTTGAAACTGCTCTAGAAATGGATTTTTGGTTTTCCACCTTTGCAAGTGGTATATTGTCCCAATTTTAAGAAGTTAATTTGAAAGCTTATTATAAAAGTTCAGGGTTGAAAAACAAATTTGACGATCAAACATATTTGAAAAGTAACACAATGATAATGTACAACATATTGACAAGTGCACATTTTTTATGCCTACGAAAAAGCATGAAACATTTGTGACACTTTATCCATTACTAGAAAACATGTTATTTGATTTTCTTGATGTAATATCTCTGAGGAGATCACAAGATGCAAGATGAAATCTGTACCTCAGAGCTAGAAGGACATGTCTAAAAATTGCGATTTTCTGTTTATTAGTGCATTGCAGGCCCGTTTCCAGATTTTCATAAAGGAAGGGGTTTTAAGGCCTCTAAATCTTTACCTGAGGGGAAGAGGGTGTTCAATCTCTCACAAAACTTTAAATTTTATGTAAAATTGCCAATCTCAGTGTGGCATTTCTATTCCTTTAAGGACTGCTGTGCCCCCCCCCCCCCCCCCAAATGATAATTCTGGCTGCACAAGTGACCACAGTATACCTTCATTTTAAAGTTTCTTTTTAAACTAACCTTTTTTTTTTGTCTTATTAATCAAATCTGTTTACTATGCGATGGATTGCAATTAATATTAGAAATTGTCCCATGATTCTTTTGTAATGCAGCTTGTATATCAGGTTTTACATTTCGAAATGATGCTTAATACTCTCTAAAAAGAAAGAGCTTATTGCAGATGCAAGTTACATTACGAAGCATAATCACTAATGCATCTTTATGGCTAGCAGCAACATATGCCAAATCCATCATAACCTTAAGCAATGTTAACGCAATTAAGGCTTTGAATTGAGCTATTCTTCCACCATCATTTTCCCAAAATATTATTCCAGTCGGTAAAGCTCTAACAGTCATAAATTGCAGAAAAGCTTCAAAGAAAAATTTCCTTTTTTTAAGGATGCGCTGCACACAAACTTTCACATTAAAATAAAAGTCAAATGTACATCTTCTCCTATTTAGTTTATTATTTTTGCCCCAATGGGAGAGGTTTAACCCCTAAAACCCTCCCTTTGGACACTGCTCTGGTGCATTGTGTGTAGAAGCCTATTCCGCATCGAGCCACATAAACGTAATTCTTTTTAAAAATCTTTTTAAAAAATTTACCACGGTTAAAAGAACATGCGTCCCATCCTTTGCATGCACCAGAAAAAAGTTTTTCTTCTCTACTGTGAAATTATCATAATCTGACTTACGTTCCTCTGACTCTGAGGTACAGATTTTATGTATCCAGCGTACATTGCAAAAAAGTACAGTAGTTGAGGCAACCTAACCTATGTACTGTTAGGCAGTTCAGAACATAGGCAACTGGTGCACTAAAAAAGTGGGGAGTCATAGGAGAGGTGGGGGAGGGCAACATTCATAACGCTGATTTTTTTGGGGGAGAAGCAGGCTGTATTGTAATTTAAGGCCACTATTGGTGAAATAACTTTCATTGAAAACTTTGGGACATGGCCTCAAACATCAGGGCAGATGTCCACAGTAGATTTCCTCTTTCCAACTCATAGCTCCATTTTAATTTCACTGAAATAATGTAACATCAGGAAACTATAAACTATAAGTCAATTTTTCTTTCTTTAAACACCTAAATCAATCAACACTATCATTTTTTGAACTGGGGTGGCAGTTGCACCTCACTTCCCTGTGCTGACCGTCTGTGTTTTAGAGCCTACGCAAGGCTGCCAGGTCAGTTTTGCCCCAACTATAAGAATGCTTGTACTATACTAGAACAAGAATACTACTATAAGAAAACAATTACGTGATGTTAATTTCTCATTCTTTGGTTTTGCTTTATACTTTATGTTTAGCTGAGCATTTTAGGAAGATTTATTTTGTTATTAAATAGTTTTTGTATCATTTTAGTGCCAATTGTTTTAGACAGTGATCATCTTCATACTTTGTTCCTTGGTCAAAAGTCCTTTGGATATTGGAATCCAAGACAAATGCTTGCTAAAGCTATCGGAACTTGTTTTGCATATACTGCCTCAGTAGCTCAAGATAAATATGGGGTATGTAGTGCATTGACCACTTTAAAAAAGTTTCTCTTTTTCAGGTGCTATGTACAGTATAGTTATCTTTTGAAGAGCTTTTTTACTTACTAAAATATAATACTTGTATAAAATTTGTATTAATTCAGTTCAAATTTTAGTTTTTAAGTAGGAGTATACTTAGTATAAAACTGCATTTACAGCCTAGTGTGTAAAATTATCTTGACTTGATTGTGAAAATAGACCATTTTCATCTACATGTACAAAAAATTTTATTAGATATTTACATCAGACTGTTGATTAACTGAGGTAGTGGTTGGATAAGCTAATATCCCTGATAATCCAGTTTTTGCAAATTTTGATTAAACATTTTTTTGAAACTGATGTAAAATTGTACAATTGGGTATTCACTAATACAAAAGGAGAATTAAACAAAAGAATTATTTTTAAAAGTAAGAAAAAGTGTCTATGTTTACTACTACATAATAGAAATTTACAGTTTTATGGTTTTGCAACTATCACGAAGTATTGTCCGTTTTTCAGTAGAAGGCACTTCTCCACGCTTCCTCAAACGCAGAGTTCTATTTTACGCGAAGGTGATCAGTACACAGCCCACGAGCTTCTAAAGGAGACTACCAAACAGCCTTGATTTGTCCATGCGTTTTAATGTACAAAAAAGTGTTAATGACTTTTACATCACTTGCTTCACTTGTCTGTTGTCATTTTAGTTATTCTTACATTTTAAAAACTGCTGCTTTTACAACAAAATGCTATGATCCGAATATACCTTCTGCCGAAAACAGCAAAATAGAATCATCGGATACTACATGACCAGGGATGAGTCAAATGATTCTTGTGAAAAACGGAAAATACTAGTAATTTATACGAGAGTTCTTAAATTAGTTGCTAAAACAAGTGGAACGTAAATCGCAAAAATGTTCTGAAAAATTTCATATTTTTAATCATAAAAAAATTCAAAAATTTGAATATGCAAATGTAATCAAGTACCAAAACAGAAAAAAGTTACTGGCTGTAAACAATAAACTCTGCAATCTCAGATCCGATTGCTTCCCAACCATTCTGCTATGTGCAAAGACAAGTGTTTGTAAGCATTAGGCATTGATGGATCCTCAATTTTCTTAAAGCTCAAATACAAATAGCCGGTTCGAAAATAGGGTTGATGCACCACAAATTTATAATTAGCTAAAATTCTCAGAATAAGTTCTTGAATATGTGCAAAAGGAATCTTAAAGTCCCTTTAGCTCCCATGTGAGCTTCTATCCAAAATGGCGCAAGATCAAAGATGGCCACCTGGTACATTTTTTTTCCCTTATATCTAATTAAAAAATGAAGATTTTTCAGTTCTGGAAAAACCTGTAGGTTCTAGAAGTAATATTGTTTCTATACATAATCTAAAATAACCAATAAAATATTTCAAACATTTGTTTTGACACCAAAAACTGAAATTTCTGTGTAATATGCTGCAGAACACATAAGCTACTAAAATGAATTACTTTTTGGGGAATTTTTTAAGAAATATATTCATTCATGTCTTAGTCATTAGTTTTAATTCTTTGATTTTGAAAAGTACTACATACTCCGTTTGAAGTGATACTTGTGTTTTACTGACATTTTCCCATAAAAAGCTATAAATATATATAATCTGCAAGTAGTGTTTTTTGTCTGAAATGCAAAATTTTCCTTTTGAAAAATTCATTGCTGATCTGCTTAGCTCTTTGAAACTACTATAAATCATAAAATGGTTCCAAATTCCTTTTTTGATATTAAGTGAGAATTAAAAAAAGGAAGCAGTTACAAGTAAGGATGAAAATTCGTCAAAAAATGGTTCAAAACTTTTTTTTTTATGAAAAAGATCATCGTTATCTCAAATTCTTATTTTTTTGCATTTTAGGTTGCAAAAAGTAAGTTAAGAATGAATTTTCAAAAGTATATTTCCATATAATTATGTGACAATGGAAAAAAATGTCTGTGAAAAATTTCTGCCTTCAACTTTTGGAAGTTAAACTTTGATATAAAAAAAGGGTTATTATTTTAGATATTAGTATTCTGCTCAGTCTTCCACAGCTTTTCGCCAGGATTGCAGCTGTTGTCAAATAAAACAATAATTTACGAGATCATCTCAAATATGAATTTGCCCCTTAACTTCCCTCGCTTTTTGATCGGGTTTCTCTAAGAAAGGATAAAAATCAAGTGTGGCAGCTGTCATTAAATTGGTAGAGCCTTCTGTTAAGCCACCACCAATCTATTTGTGCACTATTGAAGAAGGATTTCTTATGCACATGTTGGCATGGGAATGGGAAGTGACAGACAATGCCTCAAATATGTCAGGTTTCTTCAGAAAAACATGTCTTAATGTGAGGCTTTGGTTTTTAATGGATACACTGTTTCATTACCAACTAACATTGTGAAGAAACAAAGTAGGGCAAAGCCAAAAATGTCTGAGACCATTGCTTTTTGAAGAAAATGCAGTGGCAACGACTAAATACGCGTAGACTAACTTTTGCAGAATTCTAAGAACAAATTAAGATTAATTCAAATTATGATGGAATACTTCCGATTAGAAGGAACCACTATTGTACAGCTGGATAGGGACGCCTATGTATTAATTTTCTCAACTGCAATCAAAACATGCCAGAAAAGCCACAGATCAGTCGCAGTAACAGGTACTTGCAAAAATATGCTCTCAATTCTAATTTAAAGAAGAATGTGTGCACTGTACTTTTTACCCTAAAACCAATTTAGTACAAAGAAAAATGTTTCAATATATTGAAAGTACAAGAAACCTTGGGTCCATTGACGGATCCTTTTCCTTTTTCCCCATGCAGCCACAGAATGTGACTCCACATCAGATATATTCAAAAAATGTAAAACTTGAGCTTTAAAGTTGCTACAGGAAAATCTCAAACTGCTTTCTCTGATCTCACAGCTCAGTAGTTTCCAGCTTGATCTATCCGAAAAGGTTACCTAGATTGCGGAAGTGTTGCTGAAACACCTTTTTGGTGGGAGTAACTCTTAATTCTCTAGACCTCTAATGATACAACCGCTATAATGATTAAGTAACCCAAACTCCTTCTTCAAAATTTAAAACCTGGGAACTCTTCCACCCACAAAGCTTCATAGCATCCATTTTGTGTTTATCCAAAAGTTCAGCAGTGGCTTAAGAAAAACATGAATCCAATTAAATGGGGATCTGTTATGAAAGAAGGTGGACTGTTCATAACGCTTTTGTCGCTTCCCGAGGAATCTGCATTTAATGTTTTAAGACTACAAATAAACAGTAATTATGTGAGACGGATCTAGCTGCCAATAAAAACGTTGGCCTTTAATGTTCCAAGTTTTGCATGCATTTTTTAGGTGAAATATATAAAAATTCAGTTTTTGTGCACAGTTTTGAAGATGAGGATGATGATATTGAACGATGAAGTTTTTTTTTCTAGATTTTTACTAACATTACTATCTCATCTTTATATATTTTGAATGTTTTTCAAAACGATAATATGTGTCAGTTTTTACAGTACTAAATGAATGATATTCTGCAATTTTTTGAAAATTATGTATAAAGTCACTTTTTTCCCCTTATATTCTCATTCCAAAGCTAGAAATAGCAAGATTTCTTTCAGAAATGGAATAAAAGCTACTTGGTTATTCAATAAATGGAAATATATCATTCATTTTGCAGTTAATATTTTGAAAATGATAAAATGGAAATATAATTCAATAAATGGAATATATCAATCATTTTGCAGTTAATATTTTGAAAAGAATACCATAAAAAATTTAATTTATTTTAGAAGCTTATTTGTTCTGCTGCATATTACATAAAAAAATAGAAATTTTACCTTTTTGTGCCCAAACCATTGTTTGAACTTTTTTATTGGTTATTTTAGGGTAAATATCGAAACAGTATTACTTTTACAGCATACAGGTTTCTTTAGAACTAAAAAAAAACTTCATTTTTGACCGAGTTACAAGAAAAACAAAAAGTACTAGGCGGCCATCTTTGATCCACCATTTTGGATGGAAGCTCACATGGGAACTTAGGGGACTTTTTAAGATTTACTCTACATGCCATAAGGAATTGAAAATATTTCTTAATTATAAACTTGTGGTGCAAAAAATCCTAAATTTACTGGGCTAAAATGTTTGATTTTAAAGTAGTGAGTTGCAAAAAAAAAAAAAAAGTACGTGATGAAGTTTCTTTTCACCATAGTTCATTTGCAAAGCAAAATAATGTAGACGCATGCGCGCACCGCCGTGTCCGTATACATACGCTGACGTACGGATACATTCACCACAGAGTTGCAGGTCGTCCGATAATCGTAAAGTTCTTACTCTTTGCTTCTAATTTGTTTTAAATTGATATTGATGTTATTTATTTATAACTAGATAGTATATACACCCGTGCGTAAGGTGGATATATTCGTTACTGTGCATATGCATTCGCTGCGGACATGCGCATCTCGTGATCATCGTTCAAGTTCTTACTCTTCAATTGTAGTTTGTTGAAAACTGATATTATTTAATTAATTTGTAAAAATTATAGATAGTCTGTACGCAAGCGTGGAAGGCAGATATGTTCTCTGCTGTGTGAATACATTCGCTGTGGGAACGCTCATCTCGCGATAATTGTTCAGGTTCTACTTCTTTACTTTTAATTTGTTTAAAATTAATATTGCTTATGTAGTACATTGTAATCATAGCTGGATGCGGATAATATAGACGGACACAGATACATTCGCTGCTGTAAGAAAATATTTGGCACTGTACTGCGCAGATACATTCATTGCAGACATGCGCAGTTCGCCATAATTGCGAGTAATGTTCTAGTTTTCCACCTATCCTTTTTTCCTTCAATTAAAAGATTACTAAAATGTTAATCCTTCCTTCTATTCATCAAGTGGTGATAACTGAGCAATTCTTTTCATGTGGTTTGGCATCGTAAAATTTAAAAAAAAATACCGTATTTGCCGTCCCGTCGTAAGCGCTGCGCTTTAAGTTTAACAATGTGAAGGAAAAGTTGTTTCTGTTAGATGTTTTTTTTTTGAAGATATCTGGAACGCAATTTAAACAGATTAAATATTTCAAAAAAAAAAAAAAAATAGTTTCCTAACTAATTACCCCCAAATTCGACAACCACAGACTTAGCCAAATTTCACATCGCTGCCAAAAATTTTGACATCATGAAAAAACATTGAGCGATTGCCTATATGGAAGTTTTGAAAAGTTATGAACTTTCTTTGAAATAATTACAGGTTAAATTTCACCACATTAGTCCAAAAAACAATGCTTAAAGCAGGAGATTCGGACTTTACCACGAAATAAAAGTTATGCAAACCTTCTCGATCTTTGCTCTTTTTTTTAAATATTTTTCCGTTTTTAGCTCAACTCTTTGTCTAAAAACTGAAGAAATGAAACACATTCCTCCATAATTTGATATTATCTGCTCATTAATTGAAGGACTTAAATTACAGTAGTAGCTAAACTGTGCGAAAAAGGTGGGACACGCCCGATCATGAATTCATCAATTTTTTGCATAGTTGCAAAGCTGTAAGAAATTCAAAAGGAAAATTTTGTTATTTTTTTAAAATTCAAAACACATTTCTGATAATTTCGAAGCAAGTTACTTACATTTTATTATTTTCCTACTTTTCAAAATAGTTTATTTTCTGTAAAATTTTGTAAACTGTCAGAAAAACATCGTATGCGCCGCACCTGCTGTATCTGCCGCATCTGTTACTTATAAACTTTTTTCCTTGTAAATGCCGCTGCGCTTACATCCAAAAATACGGTATAGGTTTTGGAATCCTTGTGTGCATTAGGCTATTAAGGGACCAAAAGCAGATGGGAGACTTGCTCCAAGTCGTATCTCTCATCTTCATAAATAACACTTTGGCTACTAGATTTATTGCACTTATTTTTGTTTCCTCTCTCTACAGAGCATTTCCAAGAGAAGCAGCAATGCATACCTGAGCACTTACAAAAATTTATTAAAATTAGTCTACCTAACACGCGATACCTTGCGCTGATACTTTATATTTTTATCTGATTCTGTTCATGTGATAATAATAATTAACCAGCAATTAGTCTAAAAAGGAACTTTTCACAAATGTTGCAAGGTTGATTAACATGGTATCTTTTTTGTATTGCTATTTTATTTGGAAGAAAAAAAGTCTGTAAACAGTGAATCAGACCAAAACTGGCTATTTAGGGGGGGGGGGGGCAGGGCATTCTTTTTTTGTAGCTGTCGCAATAGTTTCAATTTATGGACTTTTCTTCGTTCTAGTAAATAAATATAATTATTATATAATTTCATTTTTTATAAATACAGTTGGTTCTCTGTTTAACAACTTTCAAGGGATCATAAAAAATTGTCCTTAAGCAGAAAGAGTTCTTAAATAGAATGATTTTAACACTATAGTGGACCATCTGGAACCGTGAAAGCCGTCGTTAAATAGAGAAAGTCGTAAACTAGAGCTTCATTAAACAGAAAATCAACTGTATTTCCTTTTAATGAAAATGTGCCTTCTTAAAAAGGCATTGTGCCACTTTTTATAATGTGTCCTGCATGCTCTTTGTGAGAGGTTTCAGTATCTTATTCTTTTAACTGATTTAGTATATATGCACCAATCCAGAAGGGGGGGGGAACACTGGGGTCATGCTATACCCCCCTTAAGTGATCAAAAGTGGCCCAGCATTTTGTGTACTTCAAAAACCCCTGTTTGTGGCCAAATATTGATTTTCGACACCCCCCCCCCCCCACCCTTTAGACAATGACACCCTTCGAAATTAGAAGCTGAATCTGCTCTTGTGAGTACAGCATGAATTTATGAGAAAATTAAATTGATTAACAAATTATATTAATCATTGTAACCAAACTTAATTGCAGTAAACGATGGTGTAGGAATGTTAGGCTTTCTGCATTTTCAGGTTGGAGCTTATCACGTTTTGGTTCATAAACATTCCCTGTTTCTGAAAATGGATGTTCACTACAAATATAAAGATAAATAATGAACAAACATAAACCAAATTACCCATTTACTATATATTAGTTTGCTTCTGCTTTAGGAATGACTTATTTTTTATTTTAAATTAATAATTGCATTCAATTATATTTAATGTACATTAATTAAGGATGTTAAGTGGAAATGTATTTATACTTTATACAAAAGGCAAGATTAAGAATTATTTTCTATTTTAAATTGGCATAAAAGAAAAATTCAAATAGTACTGTTAAAATTAAAATTAAAATAGTACTGTTATGAGTCAAATATTCTGTATTTATTATATTCCATTGATCTTTTATTGACTTGGCTGTAGACAATATCCAAAATTAACTAAATAATGATTTTTATTTGTAGTTGGATGTCAAGGTGCTACCAGAACCAATAATGGTTCAGTGCATGTACTTGGACATTAAAACGTTCAACTTCTTAACTTATCAACTCAACACTCTGGAGCTTGCAGATAACAATGGCATCAAAAACCAAGTGTGGGTGGACGAACCAGCAGACTTATATGAAAGTGTTTCGCAAGATTCCCTAGTTACCAACTATAATCCAGCCGTTTTTCCAAAGATGCTAGCCTTGCATATGAATGGCTTGCATCCATAGAGTGTAATTGCTGATCAGTTATGTGAATAAAATAATGACTGTATTTGAATTATGGTTTTGATCATTCTGAAAATGTTGTAAAAGTTCAAGACTTTTCAGCTAAAATTATTATTTATTTATTTTTTTATCCCACGCATTGTTAAAATCTAGACTTATGGGAAGCGAGCTTTTAGTATTTCTCTGATAAATTAAGACTGCAAGTACTGGGAGCATGTGACAATGTTTTAAAAAGTTCTAAAAATTCCAGTTTAAGTTACAAAACTAAAATATATTTTCGGTTAATTTATGAAATATTTTATTCGGTAAGGACAAGTAATTTTCAGTATAATTAAACCATTGCCAATCCTTGATTACTAATCCTATTAAATCTGAAAAATATCAATGATATAAAAACATGAGAAGTTCAGCTCTATTTTATACTATAAGAAAGAACCTATCATGATGAACACAAATATGTACAAAAAGCCTCTCATTTGAAATGTTTCTTACCAAATTTTGCATGTTTAAAGAGATATAAATACAAGCAAAATTTTTAATATTAATTGAAGACATAAAGTAAACGTATAATTTATGATAGGAAATGTTTTTTCATTTCACACATTTACATATTTTTTACTTCTAAAAAGCCTCTTAATAGCCGAAATTTTGCACAAAGTGCAATAACCGTTCCATACACTCATAATTAAACAACCATTTTGCATATGTACACACTGATTCAATAACCATGAAATTCTTAGCTTGTCAAAAGTTAAATTTTCAACAGAATCCAAAATATCCCCCCCCCCCCCTCATATTGTGAGACTACTGAATGCACTGCCGTCAACTCTCGATAACTCGAAGTAAGAAGGAAACGTTCGAGTTATTGATAGTTCAAGTTATGAAGTTTCCACAACAGTCTCAAGAGTTTTTGACCCGATGAAAATTTTGAGATAAAGGAATGTTCGAGTTATAAGCTTCAAGTTTTATCGAGATTCGAATGTATTATTGTCCTGGATTAAATATCAAAACGATGAATGTATTTTATACTGTATTGAAAATAATTTTTCAAAATGCTTCGTCTTAGGTGCAAACATTCATGAAATCTTCAGCAATCTGAAAAACAATTGTATCAGGGGTGATTTTATTCAGTTAGTTATAAAACTAAATTTATTTTCTTCATCAAAAAATACTTTTTGCAAGAAAAGGAAAAATATTTGATAGAAAAATATTTTTAAATGATTCATTAGAAAAATTACATGTTCGACTACTGGAGCTTAATAATATTCTTAAGACATCGTAACAAACAATGAATCGTACAGCACATGAATTTTTTTAATAATGTTGTACATGTTTGTCAACTAAAGAGAAAAGACTTTAATTGTACTTTTACATGCACAAGTAAAACTGAATTAACATATTAACAGCATTGTCCACAGTACCACTCTCAGTTGAAATAAAATGGAATTGTAATATTTAATGACTGAAAAGGGGAGAAAAACATTAAAATATAAAGTTTATATCAAAAATAAACAAATTTTGCTTTAGTATGTTATAGCCGCAACAAAACTTTTAACTTGATTTTTTCATATAAATGCTCTGAACTTTATAACTATCAAGGAGTACCACTTTCTTTAAGCAATTGGTGCCAAAAACTAACTAGCGCCACTTCTGTTTGTTTTGGGGTTCAAGTACACCATTGTTTGATTCTATGTGTGATTTGTGTGATGAGGTGTTCGATTACGCTATTCCCCTATGAGCAACTGACGCCAAACACAAACTAACACCAGATCCTATCAAATTTTATTGATAGAATCTATTTTATCTATATAGTAAAAATTTCTATCTATATACATGAAATACACCGCCAGCTCAGTCAATTCAGGCCGAGGACTCCAGTTTCATGCTTATTAGCACTCATCAGCCCGGCATAGGACTAACTGAGCTGGAGGCGGAAAACCTCTTAAGGAAGCCAAGAGTGCCAAACAAACTGGTAGCTGACATAGAACTAGCACTGATCAGACGAGTGACCGAAACAATGGTTTGGTTCAACTCGAATATTGCAGGCAAGGCAGGTATATTCAGTAAGTTACCGCCCTACAGCCAGGGCTAAGGCAGAAATACATGAAATACACCGCCAGCTCAGTCAATTCAGCCGAGGACTGCAGTTTCGTGCTTATTAGCACTCATCAGCCCGGCATAGGACTAACTGAGCTGGAGGCGGAAAACCTCTTAAGGAAGCCAAGAGTGCCAAACAAACTGGTAGCTGACATAGAACTAGCACTGATCAGACGAGTGACCGAAACAATGGTTTGGTTCAACTCGAATATTGCAGGCAAGGCAGGTATATTCAGTAAGTTACCGCCCTACAGCCAGGGCTAAGGCAGAAATACATGAAATACACCGCCAGCTCAGTCAATTCAGCCGAGGACTGCAGTTTCGTGCTTATTAGCACTCATCAGCCCGGCATAGGACTAACTGAGCTGGAGGCGGAAAACCTCTTAAGGAAGCCAAGAGTGCCAAACAAACTGGTAGCTGACATAGAACTAGCACTGATCAGACGAGTGACCGAAACAATGGTTTGGTTCAACTCGAATATTGCAGGCAAGGCAGGTATATTCAGTAAGTTACTGCCCTACAGCCAGGGCTAAGGCAGAAATACATGAAATACACCGCCAGCTCAGTCAATTCAGCCGAGGACTGCAGTTTCGTGCTTATTAGCACTCATCAGCCCGGCATAGGACTAATTGAGCTGGAAGCGGAAAACCTCTTAATACTAAAACCTCTTGAATTGACTGAGCTGGCGGTGTATTTCATGTATTTCTGCCTTAGCCCTGGCTGTAGGGCGGTAACTTACTGAAGAATTCTATCTATATAGTTGAACATTTTAGATTCAAGGATAGATGATCAAAATTTTGTCTTTTGTCTTTTATTTTGCTGATTTCAAAACGGAGCAATAAAATCTTTCATTTTCCCAACGCTTAATTTTTAATTAATTTTTAAAAATGTTCGATTTTGAAAATTAGGCGTGGTTTTTATGACGTCACAAATGATTTTTTTTGCATCTGTCTACCGCGTTTTAATGTTATGATAATCAAGAAGCGAATTAAATATTGCATTCTATGCTTGCTATCAATCATATCGTTGCCAGTACACATGAGTAAAGATGCAAATAAAATATTGCGCTCTGCTAATGACAACATTGAATGGCCATTATTATTAGTGATGTCATCGGCAGAAGCGTAAACAGTGAATGCGCACTGATTAAAAATTTTTAAAATATTAAACTTAGTCAAATTATTTAAAAAATAGTCAAATCCTATGTTTGTAAGCATGCTCTTTCAGAAAACAAATACCATTAAAATTTCGGAAAAGACCCCACGTTCTTCAGTGGTTTTATTAAGGGAAAAATTGTCTCAGCCGTAAAAGAGTTACATAATAATTTAACAGTGTTTAAAATTTAAGAGATACCTTTTTCTACTTTTCTGGTTACCTTTTTCTTCATGCAGTAATAATAAGTTTTTCTTAAATTTACATTGTGTCCAGATTCGGTTCAAATAAACGAAAAAAATAAAATCCATGAAAGCAATCAAATTATGATTTAGAATCTATCAATAATTTTAAATTTTGGTTGGTAAAGTCAGCTGCTCGAGCACCTCCCAAAATACTTGTGGGGTTACTAGGCACACCCACTGCTAGTTCGCAGAGGGAATAGAAATAAAGGGTAGAAATATTTTTTTTCATTAGGGCGTCTTTTAGACTTAGAGATCAGCTGTGACAGAAAGCTGCTTGTACTTTCTTTTTTTCGTTTCAATGGCATATAGGCCAAAAAAATCTCACCTTTCATGAATATTACACTTAATTGATTAAATTAGTTGGTTTACTCATTAATATGCTGCATTTGTATCGCAGGTTATTTTTATGCCAAAAAGGTCACTTTATTTAATATTTATTTATAACATCGTAGAGAACAATCCTGGATTTTCCAAAAGGATATTCATTATCAATTTTATTCCTTCTTCACTTCCTCTTGTTAATTTTTGAATTATTTAACCAGTGTAACTCATTGCTCTTTCGCAGTCAAGATATTTTTAAGCGAGTTTGGATAGATATCATTAGAAACCTTCAAAGAAAATAGGTTTATTTAATTTTTTTTCCTTTCAATCTTTTCATCTACAGTTGAATTGAGCACATTTTCTGTCGATTGAAGTCATTTACGTCCATGGTAAGAAAAAAGTGTAGTATCAAAATTTTAAAAATTAAAGATTTTATATCAACCCCAAGCGCATCCTTTAAGCGCATAGAACCCCTAAATATCGCAACCCCCCTCCCACCCCACCCCTCAAAAAATAAGAGCCCTTAAAAAAAGAAAAATACCTCTTAAAACACCCCCCTAAAAATTTCAATGGCGCAGTCAATGCCATGACTCCCTCTCCTACGTGAGCACCCCTGACTCACCATATAGGAAAAGATTTATTGACGAAATTAAAACGTTCATTTGGTCATTCAGTTCTTAGCGTCCTAAATTAGGATTTTTTGTGCAGTATAAGTTAGATAACGAATTTCCAACGATTTTCATTTATGCTGAAAATATCTAATTTTCATACTGTTTTAAAGATATTCAACGGAAGTTTTCTTAACATACAAAACTATGCCTACTTATTTGAAACTTTCGTTTTCTCTTATAATAAAAATATTAGTACAGTGGACGCTGGTTAATTGAATCAATGGTGAATTAAATCAAGCGCTTTAATGAATCAAACTGTCAAAAACAAAACAAAATCCTTTTTTATTGAATTAGCCACTTTCAGGGTCCGATTAGTTGTCGGGGCCTTAGACCAAATGTTTTTTTGGGGGTCCTAATGTAGTTAAACTTTACAATTTTAGCCATTGCATAAAAACAATTTTAGCCATTTGGGGGCCCTCTAAAGAGCGGGGGCCCTAGGCCATGGCTTATTTAGTAATCGGGCCCTGGCCACTTTATTGAATCAGCCGCTTTATAAAATCAAAACGGTTTAGAACAAACGTGATTCATATAAGTGGCGCACAGACGGGTATTTGAGACAGGAAGCTGGCCAAAACTCGAAATCGGCAACTTTGCTAGTTATTGTCGGTCCTGAGTACCAAAACAGGTAAATAAACATGACAGTATGTTAAAGCGTTCTTTTTTCGTTGAAATTAACCATAAAAATTTACCAGCAGTCGGAATTTAACACTTTCATGATTTGGTTGTCCCCATAGTGATATTAGTAGTAACATTTACAATGCAAGGGCTCGAGTAAGGTTTGTACTTCATTATTCATCAATTTATGTGCATATATTTTTATTATTTCTTTTAATGCCTTTCTTGAAGCCTCACAAAGACACATCCCCCTCTTTTTTTCTTTTTTGTAAGTTTTAAAATATTTTGTTCTCATTCGTACTACGTCCAAGTTTTCCTATCATACTGTCTATTTTGACAATTTGCAGCAAAAAATTGCTTGAGTTTGCACAGAAAAATAATAAAGCTATAAATAGAGCAGATTATTAATTTCATAAATTTTCATTTTTTCGGTTATTTTTGGGTTCACAAGTTTCAGTCAGGTGCATAAATTGAAAACAACTACGGGATATTAATTAGACAAAAGGAAGACAATTTGATGCTACGGACTTTCAAAGTCAGACCCAGAAATAAAACGGGATAATATTTTTCAATTTCGATATTTTCTTATAACAGAAATATATAATTTCAGCTAGTTTCACTTCTATTAGCTTGAACTTTGGATCGAACAGCCACTGTGTATAGTCTTTTATTATATTTTGTAGTTGCTTTTGAGTCGTACACATGTCTGTCGGAAAAGCTCAAAATTATGAAAATAATAATGTGCTCTATTTATAGCTTTAAAAAATGGATGGCATTTTTGTGAGTCTTCAAATAAACTACAAACCTTCCCCAAGCCAAACCATAATAATTTTTTCTTTTAACATAATTTTAACGCGAAAAATAAGACGATGAAGGTTTATTGAAAATCTCAGAATGTCGTAAACAAAGACAAACGAATCATCAAGTGCTAAGTAACAACTGCTGGAAAATTTTTATGGATAGTTTCAATAAAAAAAAAAAAAAAAACACTTCCACATTATGTCATGTTTATCCACCTTGTTTTGTGTAAAGTTGACATTTCGACTTTTGGCCAGCTTTTAGGCTCAAATACCTCTCTGTGCGGCGGTTACTGTGTACAAATTTGTCTTTGTTACTATTTTGCTTTTCTTTTTTGAAATTCAGTTTAGCATACCAACAGGAACAAATTAGACTGTTAGGTTTCTAAAGCTTAGTATTCTCACTTTGATAAAATATAGCTTTTACACTGATATTTTGCACTTGAGGAGCTATGTGATAATAACATAAAATAAAAGTTGATCTTTTCCACCAAGTGTTTTATCTTAAAAAACTGAAGCACATTTTCTTACATTTTGAAAGTTTGACCTTGATCCTTTGTTCGCCCCTCTCCCCCTCTCCTTTTGGACTTCGAGCACCCCCGCTGATTTTCAAAACCCGGCGCCACTGCTCTTACTACTAATACTGCTTTCAGTATGAATTCTTTCTCCTAAGACTAAATCATTTTGTCCCAAAATCAACTTACATCAAACAAACGTGAAGCGTACAATTAGGAAATTGTTTTCAATTATAATCAAAGAAATGTTATTTTATTTTTGATTTATTGAATGGTTTGGCACTAAGGTAAAAATATTGTTGCGAATATTTTTAAGCAAAGAAGGGAAAACATTTTTATACAATTGAGAATCTTCCTTGTTTCTTGGAAAATTATTCGTACTGCTACTACTGAAGTCAAATTATCTTTCCATTATGAAAAATTTTCGCTCCATCATTTATGTGAAAATTACCGTGGACTAAACAAAGTGAAGCGAACTTCTGTCATAAAATTACCCTCTATTATACTTTTCGCAAAGAAATTTCATCGTGATTTTCGTCAGATCCATTTAAATGCTAGCAATTATACAAACGTAATATTAATCCGTCTTAATTGCAAAAGAAGTTCAGATACATTACTGAAAATAGTAATGTGCAGCATTTTCTCAACAAACTTTATCATTGAATTCATTAAACGTGGTTTAAAGCATTGCTCTGGATGTATCCATGAAATGTTGTCATAAACTACTACAGTCGAACCCGCTTATAACGAGCGCAAGGGGACCACGATATTTGCTCGTTATAACCGGGGGCTCGTAAAAAACGAGTGCTTGAAAAAATCATAAAAGTTCATCATAGAAGCTTTTTTTCCCCCTTCTTTTTAATTACCGTACAGTTCCACAGAAGTTGGTTACTTTGCTTTGAACTGCCTGAATGTCTCTTGTGTTATTGTCCTTGAGGAATACACATATACACAGTGGCGTAGCTATATACACTTTCTGCCGCCCGGGGCGGTTTCTCAATTTGCCGCCCTTTTTGATGGGAAATAGCTGATATATTAACGAGTCAAAAATATTTTAATAAGATTTTAATAAAAAAGAAAATAAACTTTTTTTTTCCTTCTTATTTTTCTTCCAAAAGAAAAAAAAAGGAATTCAGAGCCCCACCAAAACATTCCAAACGTTAAGTCAAAAATCGGAATTTTATGTAATTTTTAGTAACGCTTATAGAAAAGAGGCTGGGAGTTCCCTACAGATTTTTTTTTTCCAAAATTAAAATTATTTTTATGCATTCTTTGGTGACGTTAGGTGGTCGGGACTTCTCAAGAAAATTTTCCGAAACTGAAGTGTTAAAACAGTAATTGTAGGCAATCTTTGGATACGTGAAGATATTGGGGAAGGTTCGGGGGCGCTGTCTAGAAAGTTTTTCAACAAAACTGAAAAACACGTCAATGTGGGCTCCATCTAGTGGTGTAAGGGTGTAACTCCAACACAGATTGGATTTTCTTCCCGAAATATTTTCAAACTTGAAATCAATTTTAGCACATCTTTGATGACGTTAAAGAGAATAGTGAACGTTTCGGAGCTCTGGAAATTTTCGATGCCGAAGTTTCAAAAGGCTATCTTTGACGGCATAAGTTTCCAGATGTTTCCAAAAATGTTAGGAAGTAAGATGGTTTTTCTGTCGCCCCTTAAAAATATTTTGAAAATGACGTCCTAAAAACGCGACTTCAGCCGTTGTTTGACGGACAATGTTATGATAAAGAGTTCGGAGGGGGTTTGGCGCTCGAAATCTTTTTCAAAAAAAAAAAACTGTTGCTTATTTTAAGCTCTTCACTACTGAGAAAAAAAGGACTTGCAGTCTTCCCTCAGGAATTTCTAAAAACGGAATATGGAGCCAACTGTGATAACGTTAGATGATTTCGTGCACATAAGAGGTCCCTACCTTAGAATTTTTCTGAAGTTTTAGTTTCAAAAACCCAACTTTAAGCTATTTTGGAGACATTTGATGAGATGGGGATTTTAAAGTTCGAAGTTGATGCCCTAATTACACTCTAGACTATCTTAAATCATTATGCAGGAGTCAGGGCTTGACCGCCCTCAGGAATTTTTTGGTACTGAAGTTATAAAAACTCAATAATCAATATTAGGCTAAAAGATGAGATATGAAGGGATGGGATGGGCGTTATTCCTTGGAAATGTTTCGAGACTCAAGGTCTAAAACTGCACTTTTGGGCCGTTTGGTGATGTTAAGGGGTAGGAAAATTCGGTTGCTCTTTCAGAAAAATGTGACATTTATTGAGGGTTTAACAACGCAATTTCAGGCTGTCTTCGTTGGGTCAAAATTCTCTAGCCCCAAAACACATTTTTAAGCTGTCTTTGGCACACTTTAGACAGCGTAAAGGGGAGGGGGTGAAAATGAGCCCCCAAAACGCTGTTTTAGGCTATATTTGGCCGAATTAAGGGAGGAAGGGATGGTAAAGGGCTCTCCTCCGGAAATCTTTAAGTCCTGAAAATGTGACAGTAGGAAGAAGCGTAAAGATCGAGGAATTTTTCCTAATTTAAAGTTTTAGAAACGAAAATTTAGGGTCAATTTGATTTCCCAAAGGGAGATATAACTCCCTCTTTGATCCGTGCTTGAGCGACTCACTAATGTTGACAAACTCAAAAGTTGCCACCCAGGGTACGAGCATGACTAACCCCCTTCAACTTCCGTAGGTCCACTCTGCTATATTACCAAATTTGGATGATTCTCTTTTTCACTAATAGAAATCGAAATGTGAAAGGCCTTGCCTGGAAATCATTTTACTAATTAAAAATCTTTCCTTAAAATGAATGACTAAATGTGAAACTCATTGTATAAGGGAATTAGTTGATGTAATTATTCTAGTTGTGAATATTTTTTTTATAAAAAGAACACAAAATTCATTCTGTTTTAGTGAAAATTTCGTAGTCAAAGCAATTATTGAAACAGCTAATGCTATCCTGAAAATGAACAAGAAATTGCTCACCATTTGATACCTCTCTCCTTTTACCCTAGTTGTCACTTTTTTTTAAAAAAAAAGTGATTTTTTTTTTTTTTAATGTAGTGGTTTCCTAGGAACTTACTTAAAGTCAAGTGGTAGCTTAATCATATATCTAAAGGTTATTAAATTTATTGTTTCATCCGTAATAGTTAACTTTAACAGCAGAAAGAAAGAAAAAACGTAATCCTTTGACTTAACACTACCACCTTCCTCAGTGTCTGTATCTTCAGATGAAGAAAAGATAAAACAAACAATAGTGCTGAGAAGTCCACAAGAAAAACACATGTTTTGTATTAGAGTAATTTTATTACCATAGTCGTACTAAAACCTTACAATTCAAACACTTTTTTTTTCTTTTTTGCCTCCAGTAAGAGATCAAAAGCATGATTTCCTTATTGAGAAAACACGTTATATTTTTTCGCATCAAAAGTGAAATTGCTCCCCCCTCCCCCAAAAAAGTGCCTCCCGGTGCGGACCACCCCCTCTGCCCCTCCCTAGCTACGCCACTGCATATGCACACAACACATGAAACACAAATTAAAACGAGTTAATGGGTGACTTCCTTTTCCCTTCCCTTTCAAAACATGACTTCCTTTTACTCCATTTTAATGTCATTTCCCAATTACTGGCAATTTTAATGTGATTCAATAGTTTACTCTCTAAATATCACCAACAGTGGCCAAATTGAAATCGGATTTTTAAAAAAAATGCCAAATTTGTCGCCAAGTTGGCGACAAAAAACTGGCGATATATTGCCAAGTGTCCGCCAAATTATAATACAAATTGAGTTTAAATCAAAATTAACAATGATTTCCCCCAAAAAAGGAGCAAGAGACCCCTTTAGAGACACCCAAATGCAAGCAAAAGGGGGAGGTGCACAACTAGACCCCAATAGGAGTCTACGTGCCAAATTTCAACTTTCTAGGACATACCATTCTTGAGTTATGCGACATACATACGCACATCCGCACATACGCACATCATACATACGTACATACAGACGTCACGAGAAAACTCGTTGTAATTCACTCGGGAATCGTCAAAATGGATATTTCGCGTGTCTATACGTTCTTAGGCACTTATTCACGTGTCAGGGCCGTATAGACAGGGTGGGGACCGTCGGGATAAATCCTCCCCCGAAATTTTAACCTTTCTCTAAAAAATAAAGAAATGAAGACTATCTGATCAAAATTCTTTCCTCTACTCCTCCTTCACTTGACCTTGTTATACAAATCTTCTTTCCAGTCAGACCCTTTCTCCTTCTCACCCCCTCCACACCCACATACACATTTTTAAAAAAAATTCAAAACGTCCTAACTTTTTTATAACTTGCTTCTTTCCTAGAATGTTAATAACATTTATTACAAAATAACATTAAAAAAAAATTCTTTGTTATATATACTTCAACAATACTCAACAGATTTACATGATCAAAACTACCACTTTTAATCTAATCATACTTTTGATTAAATGCGTAATTTTGTAGATCAGCCTTTAAGGGTGTTTTTTTTTCTTTTTTCAAATGACAATTGTAGATTGCTTTTCAATTGTGACTATTTTCACTAACTTGTTCGAAAGTTTTTCTAAAAGCCTCTGTTGCGTACATTTGTAATTGTAGACGTGTAATAAACACTGTATCATGTATTATAGACCGTATAAAAACATGCAGTTAGTTCTTTTATTTTGTCGAGTCTAAATGTATTACGAAATTTTCGAAGTAGTTAATCAAAATAATTATTAGAAACTAATTTTTTTAATTACATTTCAGTTTAATTTTTGCAAACAAAATGGTTAGTGGTTTGGTTTTAGAGGATTCAGAATCAAAAAACTAAGTTGGAATGGGGGGCATGCTTTAAGGAGCAGAATTCGAATGGGTACTAACTATTGGGATTTTAGTAGAAACAGAAATAGGGTGGCTAGTAAGAGAAAAGATTTTAACTGTTGGGATTCAAATAATCGCGCAGCATTAAATAAAGGTAAGATGGGCTTACTTAAGGTTTTTTATACAAATGCTCGTAGTATTAGGAACAAGATGGAAGAATTGAAAAGCATAACAATTGACGAGAGGTTGGATATTATTGGAGTTACCGAGACATGGGCTACCGAAAGTGATGATGATTTATTATCTATTGCTGGGTATAATTTGTTTAGACAAGATAGAGTAGGTAAAAGAGGTGGTGGGGTTTTATTTTATGTCAGAGACACTTTAACTTGCAATGAATTGGTAATTAATGATAAACCTAATGAGATTGATATGATTTGGCCCAACTCAAGCCAGGGTCAAGATGAACAGATGTTTAGTATTATTAGTGACATTTCAAGCAAGGGGTCAGTCATTATAATGGGATATTTTAATTTTCCAGGAATTGATTGGAATAATTTTTACCATAGTAACAGCAGAGAAGAGGAGTTTTTGAAAGTAATAGGTGACTGTTTTTTAGATCAAATTGTAACTCAGGGTACTCGACAGGACGTGATTTTGGATCTAGTTTTCTGTGATATGGAAGGTTCTATTCAGGGGTTATGTGTAGGGGAGCCCATTGGAGACAGTGACCACAACAGTATTAGGTTTGGGATTAGATTTGATACGCACAAAGTAGAGAATTTTAGGTTTGTGCCCAATTTCAGAAATACTGATTTTGTGGCACTTAGGCAGAGTTTGAAAGCAGTTTTTTCTTCTGGATTGGACAATAGCGATGTGAATCTTCAGTGGGCAGAGTTTAAGGAAAAGCTAGCGAAAACGGTTGGGGATTATGTTTCTTTTAGGAGAAAGGGTGTCAACACTAAAATTTGGCCAATGTGGTTCTCCAGGGAAACTAAAGACGCTCTAAATTACAAGAAAGCTGCTTTTCATAGGTTTAGAGAAACTGGTCACAGTGCAGATAGGTTCCAGTATTGTAAGGTAAGGCGTAAATTTAAGTATTTGGTACGGATTCAGAAAAGAGAGTTGGAGCAAAGACTGGCAGATAACATAAACATTAATCCCAAGAGGTTTTTTGCATACGCTAATTCGGGGAAAGTTCAAAATAGTCATATTGGGCCACTGGTTGATGAGCACGGAATTTTAATTCAGGACGATAGTGATATTGCTAATGTTCTTAATAACTTTTCTTCGAGTGCTTTTAACGATAACTGTATCTCAACAGTTGACACCAACAAGACACGAGCTATAGTACAGCTTGAGGACTTTGTATTTTCCAGGGATGACGTTTTACTTCATTTGAAAAAAATTAAAGAGACTAAGGCACCGGGACCTGATAATATTTATCCAAAAATTTTAGTTGAATGTGCGGAGGAATTAGCAGATGTAATCGTAAATATTTTCAATGCTTCTTATAACTCGGAGACAGTGCCAGAGGACTGGAAGCTGGCTAACATTACACCGCTCTTCAAGAAAGGGTCTAAAGGGAGTGCGGGAAATTATAGACCTGTGAGTCTAACTTCGGTGGTTTGCAAAATTTTTGAAACATTGATAAAAATTAAGATAGTAAATTTTCTAGAGACTAATAATCTATTGATTAGTTTTCAGTACGGTTTCAGGAAAGGTAAATCTTGTGCAACTAATTTATTACATTTCTATGACAAAGTTACCAGGGCTTTGGACAACAAGAAGCCTGTAGATGTTGTTTACATTGATTTTCAAAAAGCTTTCGATAAGGTACCGCATGTTGCTCTACTTAGCAAATTAGCTGATATAGGAATAGGAGGGAAAACTTTCATTTGGGTAAAAAACTGGCTGACCGGAAGGAAACAAAGGGTAGTTGTAAGGGGAAATTATTCTATTTGGAGGGAGGTTTTAAGCGGGGTTCCTCAAGGATCAGTGTTAGGGCCTGTTTTGTTCATTGTTTTTATGAACGATATTCACAAGAATATTTCTGGGAACATGAGTTGTTTTGCTGATGATGTCAAAGTTATGGGGACTGTAGAAAATGAAGAACAAGCAAAACAGCTGCAAGAGGATCTAGATCATATTACGGAGTGGGCTGATAAATGGGGTATGGCTGTTAATGTTGGGAAATGTCAAGTGCTACATTTAGGGCATGGAAATAAGTGTACAAGTTATTATTTGCAAGGTTCAGTCATTAGTCTGGCAGACAAAGTTACTGATCTGGGAGTCTTAATAAGTCAGGATTTAAAGTTTAGCCAACAGTGCAGCATTGCTAGTAACAAGGCCAATAAGATGCTTGGGTTTATCAATAGATCTATTTCAAACAAATCTAAAGAAGTTCTTCTGCCGTTATATAGAAGTTTGGTAAGACCTCATTTGGAGTATGCTGTTCAGTTTTGGTCTCCTTATCTTAAGAAAGACATTAATGTATTGGAAAAGGTTCAAAGGCGAGCTACAAGGCTAATAAATGGACTTTCTCACTTAGACTAAGATTCCAGGCTTAGAAGGCTAAAAATGTACAGTCTTGAGCAAAGAAGAGACCGAGGGGACATGATTCAGTTGTTTAAATTTATTAAAATGAAAGATGTTACGGGGCTGAAGTTTAGCACTGAGAACAGGACAAGGGTTCATTGTTTTAAGCTATTTAAATCTCAGGCTAACATGGATGTTAGGAAAAATTATTATTTTAGCAGGGTAGTGGAACCTTGGAACAGTTTACCGGAAGAGGTGGTAATGAGTAAGGGAGTAGATAGTTTTAAGAGGGCCATTGATCTTCACTGGGGATTGTGAATTGACTAGGACCAGTCTAGCTGGGCCCAGAGCCTGTTGCTGGTCGTCACTTTTGTATTTGTATTTGTATTTTTAAACGCTATTTTTCCCCACCACATGTCCGGAACCATTTTTGCCTCCGACCATGTCCCTCCCCGAAAAAATATCCTGGCTACGGCCTTGCCACGTGTGATCGGGTCGAAAAAAAAACTCAACATTCATTCGGGGGTGAGCAAAATGGAAATTAAGGTCGATTTTTGAGTGAAAATATTTTTGCGAGTACAGTTCTTCCTTTTTTGTAAAAGGAAGTTATAAAACTTGATTAAAAGATGCATTTTAGGCATATTGAAAATAAAAATGAGGTGGAAAAAAGATCAAGACATATATCGCAGCAAAGAACCACATCCGTTCAAAGTTATCTTCCTAGGGCCACAGACGTTTGTACTTCGAGCAAATAAAAATATCAGACTGGAGAAAGGTCTTACTACAATATGTTTATCAATAACTAAAATTAAAAATGAAGATAGGACGTAGCAACACGGAGGGAAGAGTGGGGAAATTCAAACTATTCTTTGAACCGTCCGCAAAAATATATAGCCTGGAAGTGAGTTTTTAAAACTTAGGTTTTAAAAGGATTCCGGGGAAATATTCTCGAATCCCATTCTTTGTCCTGTAGTTATTAAAAATGGCCTACACATGAGGATCTAGGACTGCACTTTGGAAAAACTTCCAAGAGAGAGTTTCAATAAGGTAGGAGGAGGTCTAAAATCAGAGTCACTCTCCATTAAAGTTTTCGAATTTAAGGTTCTAATAATAAAAATTTTAGACAATCTGATACGATGTGAAGGTGGGGCGTTATAAAGATTTTTCCCCTGAAAAAAAATTTGAAATGAAAACTTTAAATATGCACTTTGTAGGACCTCTAATGCACCTGACAGTGCTGGGTGACTGGATAGGGTTTGAGGAATCTCCTCCGGAAAATGATTGAAATTTTAGACCATTTTCAAAATGTTTGGAACGGAGGGGGGGGGGGGGAATCGAGGGTGCTCCTGCAAGAAATATTTAGAGTTGGAGGTCATTAAAGCGAAATTGTTTGCTTTCTTCGATGATGTTGGGGAGAGAGATAGTGTTTAGAACCCCTCCCCAGAATTTTTTCGATACTTAAGTTCTGAATGTACAGTTGAAGATCATCTTTGATGACGTTTTGAGAGGGATGTGGTTCGTTGGATCTCACTCGAAAACTCTTTGAAATTGATGTTTCTTAAAAAACAAGTTTAGATAATCTTTAAGGATGATAGTGGAAGCGGGTTCATGGAATCTCCTCTGAAATTTTTCTAAAATTAAAGTTATAAAAATGCAATTTTAGGTTACCTTTGGTGACGTAAAAAAAGGTGGAAATAGACTTGGAAAACTTCTCCCTTCCTCTATTTTGCTTTGCCTATAATCTTTTATTTTTAAAAATATGTTGTAAAACATCTTGACCTACTTTTTCTTTTCCAAAAACATTTACCTGTTTTAGTTTTACCGTAATGGAATATTAAAATTTCCCTTTCAAACTTTTGTCTGTTGAAAACAAACGCTTTTAGTCCCAGAAAAAACTTTTGATGCATTGGACTGAGGCGATATTTAGCAGTGATATCTTACGTAGTATTTTCCTTTTTATTTTAATTTAAATATCAAGACTGTTGAAATTCTGGATGTACTTTTACTTTCCATTAATTTTTTACCTTAGAAAGATTTAGAGTTGCTGGTGTCTCTACCTTACAATGTTCTAAATCATACTTTCTCTCTATATTTTATTTTTTCTTCTATTTAAAACATACTAGTGTTCGCCCAGTGGTCGAAACTCGAGCATATTCATAAGTGAATATTTGAGAAAATTTGAATGAATTTAACTATTTCCAACATTTTTATTTCTACTTTTACTCATGTTTACTGCATATCAGGGGAAACGTACAATTTTTATATGTACACAAAATACCAAACAGTAGTAATTCATTCCAATTTTACTTTTTGTCTGTTAATCTCAAAATAAATGGATGAAAAGGAATATTTCGGTAATGGGGTCATTTCTGAAATTTTAAAAGTATTTTCTTTGAAAAGAGCATGCTTAAAAACATGGGTTTTAGCCATTTTTTAAGTAGTTTGAAAACAAATTAATATTTTTAACAAATATTTTAATTGGTGCGCACATTGAAATTCATTTTTTACGCTTCTGCACATTGCATTAAAAGCGATGAAATGCCATTCACTGATGCCATTAGCGCACATCGCAAATTATCATAACCCGGAAACGCGGTTGACAGCAAAGAGTTAACATTTGGAGCGGCAATGGAACTGCACGCCAAAGTACATCACTTGTAACGTCATAAAGACAGCGCCTTATTTCCAGAATCGAACTTTAAAAAAAAATAATAAAAAATTACTGCTGTGAAAAGTTTTTTCTGGCTCCACGGTTTTTTTTTTTTTTTCCACTTATTCTATCAATTTCAGTGACGAAAAGTATTATTTTTGACTGTAGGAAACAACTCCATTGAGAAATTTGTGTGATCGCCAAATTCTTGACTTGAACAATTTTATTTTAGATACCATGTTGCCTTGTGCTAACCCTATTCAAATAGATATTTTTCTACTCTTTGTTTACGTATGCAAAGGAAAAACATTTTCGCCCTGGCATTGGAAACAACAAATTTGACGCCAATGGATAAAAATTCAATTTTCGAAATCTTCCCGTATGAAATGAAGCATTAAAACTCAATTTATACGTAAAACTTCTGTATGAACAATATTACTTATAAAACGTCTACTATTATTGATTAAGTTGCTTTTTCGTCATTAGAAATATAAATTTCCAAGTAACAGGTGAACGAACTCTACTCGTGGCAACTGTCTATTCGAAAACACTGGACGTCGCAATAATAGTTCATTTTTAAAAAAAGATCGTCTTTGTGATTTGTTTATGGATAAGGGCGGTGCAAAATTGATGTCAGACTTTTCAACATTTTCGACTCTTTCCCCTTTGTCACATAGTTTCGCACTTCACCATACCCCATCTTCCTTTTTTTCACATGTCACGCTGTTCTTCATAACGTTCTTATTAAAAAAAAGGCTTGTTGTCACATTCTTCCCACTGTATGTTCTTCATGTCATTTCTTTCCTCTCCCTTGTCGCAAACTGTTACTATTTCGTGAACTCCACCTTAAAAAGCGGGACTTCATTCGTGGACTGCCCTATTTTGTGGTAACCGTAAGCAAATATACATTTCCCTACTCTTCGTTTTCGTATGCAAAGAAAAAACATTTCTCGCGCTGCAGTTGGGTCGTTTCCAAAATTTTAAAAGTATTTTTTTCTGAAAGAACATGCTTAAAAACATAGGCTCTAACCATTTTTTAAATAATTTGTTTAAGTTTAATATTTAAAAAAAATTACTTAAATCAGTGCTTTTTCATTGTTTACATTTCCTGCCGATAACATCACAAATGATGAAATGCCATTCTGTGTTGCCATTCCCAGAGCAAAATATTTAATTCGCATCTTTACTCACGTGTATTGGCAACGATAGGGTTGATAGCAAGCGCAGAGCGCAATTTTAATTCGCTTCTTGATTATTATAACGTGGAAACGCGGTACAAAATGCGCCAAAGAGCATCGTTTGTGATGTCATCAATACCATGCCTTGTTTGCAAAATCGGACATTTAAAAAAATTAATTAAAAAATAACTGTTGGGAAAAGGAAAGAATTTTCTGGGTGCATGTTTTTTTTTTGCTTATTTTATCAATTTTAGTGACTAAAAGTACTACTTTTGGCTGAAGGAAATAACACCATTGGTGCCAAAAAATTGACGCCAATAGACGAAGAGCGCCAATTTCCCAATTACCGAAATCTTCCCGAATGAAATGATGCTGCAAAACTCAGATTATACGTAAAACTTCTGGATGAACAATATTTATTTTTTAAAGTTTAATATTATTGAGTAAGTTCTCTTGAACTCTGCCATTAGAAATATAAAATTTCAAACAGTAAAGAGAACGAATCCTACTTGCTACAATAAAAATTGTCCATTCAAAAACAGTGGACGTTGCAATAATAGTGCAATTTTATTTAAAAAATCGTGTTTGTGATTTGTTTACGGTTTAGGGGATAACTGACTAATGAACTTTTCAAAATTTGTGATCCCTCTCCCCTTTGTCAAAGTTTCACACTTCACCATACCACCTCTTACCATTACCACATGTCACACTGTTTTCATAAACGATCTTATCAAAAAAAGGCTTGATGTCCCTCTTGTCATTTATTTCTTCCCCCTTTTCACAGGGGGGAGGGAATTCATTTGTAGTCAGCTCCTTGCAAATAGACATTTCTCTAGTCTTTTTTTTACGAATGCAAAATAAATATATTTCTCGCCGTGGCATTGGGGTAGAATTACGGTAACCGGGTCGCGGAGATAAATATTTCATTTTGGAAACCCGCTACTTTACCTTGGCGACAGAACAATTTTGGTAACCCTACACCAAAGCTGATTTGCTATTCGTTTGGCCAATCAGCCATTTCAGAATTCACCTACAAAGTTGTAATTTATTTTCCAATAAATCTTTCATTTTGTTTTAATTCCATAGAATAATATTTTCTGAAAAGTGATTTTTTTCTGAAAATTGGCAACACATTGTGTTTTTTCAATTTTTAAATCTTTGAAGCATTTTATAAAATTTTACATCGCGAAATGTTTGTCACTTTTAACTTTTTTAAGTTATAGATTTAAAAATTAGTTATTCATACCTTTTGGATACGTTTTTGGAATGTGTTCGCAGTAAATTATTTCCTTCATACTTTATTGTTCTATATTAAATTTAAAATTTATTAACTATCGTAATTACTTATTCAGTAAGTTGGAATTCTAATTTTAGCTATGATAACGTTCTCTGAATGGATATTTTGATGTGATTTAACTTATTTAGTAGATCGTTTTAAGTCTTAATTAAACAGTAAGTATTTTCAATGGCTTTTCCCAGATTATTTCAGACTAAGGTCGTGGTCTATCCGACTTTTACTGTTGCTGAATTTCGGTAAAAATTTATGTTTCATTTTAATGTTCCTTAGTTAGGAAATTACACATGTTGATAGAAAGTGTAACACCATGTACGTCATGAAACTTTTCGTTTACATACATCATGATATTCTATTTCTTTTCCTACAGAAAAAAAAAATGAGTTCAATATAACTGTAATGGGAACGTAAAGGGCAGTATCGGCAATTTTTTATTTAAATTTTTTTTTTCATTTTGGTCATGGATTGTACTTCAGCTTTCTTGTACAAGCTTGCTTACTTGCTTTCCACTGAAAAATCAAAAAGATCAAATTCCATCATTTCACTATTGTTAGTATTGAATCCAAAACATGTTTCTTTTTATGTCTCAAATGTTCATCTCTGTAGATACTGCTCTTTATCTTCCCACGTTTAAGTTAACATCTTGAAAAAGTTACCTCTCATTTGTCTTTTCTGCAAACTTTATTTCAAAGTAAGAAAAATAATATAGTTCTATAAAAAAAATAGGCTTAATCATTTTTTTTTCTTTCCATATTTTGCAATATTTTAAAAAGGAAAAAAGAATTTTAATGCTTTTTTTTCTTTACGGTTGCAATCAGAGAAAGAAAATGGTTAATAAACAGTTGTAGTTACCAAGGTGATAGTTTGATCAATCCGAAGCTCCGCCCCTTGCTTTTGGGTCAACTCTCATTTGATGATTTCTTTTGTTTACATTGTAGTACTTTGTTTACATTGAGTCGTAGGTGCCAAATTTGGCAGCTTTTGAAAAAATACGCCAACGCGACCCGGTTACCGTAATTCTACCGGCTTGGTGCCAACACTGGATAAAGTTCGCCAATTTCAATTTTGGAAGTCTTCCTGAATGAAATGATACCGCAAAACTCCTTTAATACGCAAAACCTTTGTACAAAGCTTTTTGTAAAAGTAGGCATGACCGTTGCCGTTAAACATATATAATTTCCAACAGTCAAATGAACGAATTCTACTTGCAGCAACATATAATTGTCCGTGCAAAAGCACTGAAAGTCGTAATAATACGCCAATTTTATCAAAAGTTTCACCTTGAGATCTGTTTGTAGCGATAGCAACTGCAGGTATTTTTGAGAGATGTGTGTATGTGTGTGTGTGTGTGTGTGTGTGTGTTTTTTTTCCCAGAAGGTGATTTTATTGAAACTGAGAGTCCTCTCTCTCTCCGGAAAATGATTTATTTAAATATTAAAATCGAGAAAACATAATCAAAATGAAAATATTTTAAATATTCGTAGTTATCCAAAAAGCCTCAATAATAAAAACAAATGCAAGTATTTCATTTCTTTACGCTCAAGCGAGAAATGGCAACTAAACAATATTAACCAGCAATTTCTTCACGCTAACTATGTCGCGTGAAGAAGTAAATAAAAATGAATTTTCACCAACTTTTAATTGCTTCTAGCGTTTTTTCTAGCGCTTCTAGCGGGTTGGCGTTTTTGCTCGGTGCACCGGGTAGAGCGTGTTTCAAAGTACTGTTCACGAGCTTTCCAACCATACCAAGCTCGAAGCATTAAAATGCATTTTTCGTGTAGAAAATGCGGTTTAAAAAATGAATTAAAACTTATAGTAGGGGAGGTAGCGACAGTTTTTAATACATTATTTATATAAAGCCAGAATTTTTTTAAATCTTAAAGTAGTTTACTTAAAAGAAGAAAACGCGAGTCTACCAAAAAGATATCGTTGCAATAATTAATAAAAAATTTTGCAATATGTTGCAAAAACTTGTGAAATTGTCTTATATATATAAGGCTGAAACTCGGTAATATTATTGATTACGTATAAACATAACGAAAAATATATGTCTACCGCGTCCGAAGCGTTGCCGTGCCGTGTCTACCACCCACGCAAGTTATGAAAAAATCAGTCAATTTTGACTTAAATATATAAGCCTAAATTCTTTTTTAATAATTGTTTATAATGTATAAAATATAAAAACAAAAGTCTACCAGTTGTGTTATGTTGCAAAGGCATGATAGACGCCACGGAATGTCGACCTCGTACCTCTATGTACCGTTAATCGGGCTGCTAGCATTCGCTCAAAAAAGTTTGCTTATCGTCCCGATATTTAAATAAATAAAGCTGATTTATTTTTTAATAAATAGTTTAAATCCTATTTTCACTAAAATTTTTAGTCTACCGTGACTAAGAGGTTGCATAGTCTTTGGTAGACGTTGCTTAAAATATAAGGTAGTTGGAAAAGTATGATTATTTTATCTTTTCATTCTTTATAAATGGAGATTTTTCAATTATTATTATTTTTTTATGATTACAATTTTCTATCATATTTAAATTGATATTCATGCTTTTGTTACATTATTCATATATATATACATATATATATTTTTAACTTCTTCAAAAATATTTTGAATCACCACCTTTTCAAATACATTTCGTAAATGGGGAAGTAAAGCTGTTTATTCATCTACTGCGAAGAAAGAAGAGGGGAAAGGGGAAGGACACGCCTATAATAACCTTGGGTCTGGGGCCTGGGCCTGAGTAAGGCCCCTATAGTGGAGGAGCCGACGCATCCGCCATTTTGGAGCAAACTTGATCCAGTGCTTCGCGGCGATAGCATTGCTGCTGATGTTTATATTTCTTTAGCATATGTTAAATTGGGTCAACAGATAATAGCCATCTGCAGAACTGAAAAATCTGCCTTACTGCATTTACTGGAAAATAACAGATTTTTTAAAAAATAATAAGCACTTTTCATAATGCACTCAAAAGACAAAATAACTTTTCTGGGTCAGAAAGGACAATTTAAGAATTCCTGTAGTTTTCAAAAATTTCCAAGAAAATGACACCACAAACGAAGAAAAGTGCGGTTCTAGTAATGTAGAGAATGTTTTATCATTATCTAGCTTTCAATCATAAATTTGAGTGTTGAAACACAATACAAATACAAATACAAATGTGACGACCAGCAACAGGCTCTGGGCCCAGCTAGGCTGGTCCTAGTCAATTAATTAGTCCCCAATGAAGATCAATGACTCTCTTAAAGCTATCCACTCCCTTACTCATTACCGCCTCTTCCGGTAAGCTATTCCAAATGCCCACGACCCTGCTAAAGTAGTAGTTTTTCCTGATTTCCAAGTTAGCCTGAGATTTAAATAGCTTAAAACAATGACCCCTTGTCCTGCTTTCCCCGCAAAAATTTAATCCATTTACATCTTTCATTTTGATAAATTTAAATAACTGAATCATGTCCCCTCTGACTCTCCTTTGCTCCAGGCTATACATGTTAAGCCTATTAAGTCTGGTATCATAATCTAAATCTGAGAGTCCCCTTACTAATTTAGTTACCCTTCTTTGAACCCTTTCCAATACAAAAATATCTTTCTTCAGATAAAGCGACCAAAACTGAACAGCATACTCCAAATGAGGTCTTACTAAACTCCTATATAAAGGCAGAAGAACTTTCTTAGATTTGTTTGAAATAGATCTATTGATGAACCCAAGCATTTTGTTGGCTTTGTTACTAGCAATACAGCACTGTTGACTAAACTTGAAGTCCTGATTTATAAAGACACCCAGATCCATAACATTTTCTGCCTGATTTATGACTGAACCCTGTAAACGATATCTCATACGCTTATTTCCATGCCCTAAGTGTAGCACTTGACATTTCCCTACATTAACTGCCATACCCCATTTATCTGCCCACTTAGTAATATGATCTAAATCCTCTTGCAGCTGTTTTACTTGTTCTTCATTTTCGACAATCCCTATAACTTTTACATCGTCAGCAAAACAATTCATGCTTCCAGAAATATTTTCATTGATGTCATTCATAAATATAATAAACAAAAGAGGCCCTAAAACTGATCCCTGGGGAACACCGCTTAAAACATCACTCCATTTATAATGAGTTCCCCTCATAACTAACTCTTTGTTTCTTTCCAGTCAACCGATTCCTAACCCTAAGTAAAGTTTTTCCTCCTATTTCTATATCAGTTAGTTTGCTGAGAAGAGCAACATGCGGTACCTTGTCAAAAGCTTTTTGAAAATCAATATAAACAACATCCACACATTTTTTGTTATCTAAAGCTGAGGTAACACGCATTTTTTTTTTCTTAATGGGAAAGATTGGTTTAAAATGATTTGAGAGCACTTTTCTTCGTTTGTGAAATCTTTTTCTTCAAAGAATTAAAAACTACAGGAATACTTAAATTGTCCTTTCTGACACAGAAAAATTATTTTGTCCTTTTGAGTGCATTATGAAAAGTGCTTAGTATTTTTTTTTAAAAATCTGTTACTTGAAAGTATTTCATTTTCAAACAAAATTTTACTTTAGAATTTGATTTTTTAGCGTTAAGTTGTACCTTAAGGTTAAACTTAAACAAATCATTTAATGAATGTCTGTAAGTGGTCTAGTTGCTGAGTATACGCAAAAGAATGGTTCACAACATATATGTAACTTGGCATAAAGATCCTAATACGTCTTTTTACTTAGCCCCGTTATCGATTATTGGCATAGATGCACAGATGAGGATAAAAACCCAAAGAAAGCATCGACTGTGAATAAATTTCATTCTTGCTCCAGAGAGGACTTGATTAAAAATTTTCATAATGATTACTATTAACATTACATTAGCAAGGCAACAAAATTTGTAACAATGGATTTTATACTTAAACATTTAATGAGGAAACTACATCAAATTTGCTATTTTCCATCCTAACCGAAATAATGATGTTATTTCAGAATTTTAAATTTTCAACCTTAAGTTGTACCTTAAGATTAAGCAAATCATTTAGTAAAATCCAGAAGTCTCTTAGTGATCTAGTTGCTGAAATATAAGCAAAAGCATGCCTCAGATTACTCCATGGCAATCAGGACAAGTGTAATAAAAGTGCTTAAAAAACATCAATTCTGAATCACCAAAATTTCTCATCTATGATGGATTCTTTTTATTACATCTAATGAAAGAAATTCCTTCAGCTAATGCTATGATAATGAGAAAATTATTAAGTATGTTCAGCAGTATTCGTAGCAATTGTTTTCGACACGTACCCGTCTCCTTCCATAAAAGATAATTAACATATCGTCGCCTCAGAGCAACAGTAAGATATCTAATCTCAGAAATAACACTAAGATATCTTACTGTTGTTCTGAGGCGACGATATATTAAGCGGAACTCACAGAGGTCAAAAAATTCAGATAGAAGACTCTGCAACACGTCCCTCTGACTTTTTGAATTAATTAAAAAATATTACTTTTAAAGAAGATTTGCTAGAATATTTACTAAAAAACTGGGAACGAGATAACAAAGCGATTTATTTTGAAGATAAATTTGTGTATATTAACTACAAACAGTGTTATAGATTTGAAACCACCAACAGAAAAGTAGTAAAAATAGTAGATCATATTCAATCGTGCCCCAGACCGCGAAGAATCCGACACAAAAATGATTTACCATCTTTGTAAGTTTTGAAGAGCTGCAGCCTCCATATGACGTCCACCTATGATGTTCAGATACTGATGTATTAGTTATAATATTGGCTAACATGAAGTTTTTGAATTCTTAAATAAAGGTCTGGATGGAAGTTGGCGTTGGAAAATCATTAAGATGTATCAATGTCTCTGAACTTTACAAGAATTTAGGAGAAACCGTTTGTTCCGCCTTGGTTGCTTTACACGCAATGACTGGTTGCGATCAAAATCCGGTTTTTTTTCCGAAAAGGAAAAGTCCGGCCTTCCCTCTATTTACAAAATCGGAAGAATACAAAGGAGCGTTAACAAATTTGAGTAAGCCATCGCACAATGTAAAATGCATGTCGCAAATTCAAATACAACTCGAAATTTCGGAAGAGTTGTGCGTCGAATGTACAGACAAAATAAAATGGAAAAAATTAATGATGCAAGAACCATTACGTTTTTAAAAGTTCATAAATATTTTGAAAAAAGATAAAGTAATTCTCGAAAACATGAAGAGTTTTGATCCGTCATCCTTAACCCTATGTTAGTCTGAATTTCGTGAACATTTCCTCAGAACAGCTTGCATTTCGCAAATTCGGACAAATTCTCATTTAAAAAATCTGACAAGCTTATCACCTCTTGATTGTGGGTGGAAAATTGAGGACAACTGAAAAGTTTTTAAATGGTTTACTGAAAACAATTACCGCAAGCAATAAAAGATGTTACATTCGAAGCACAGCCTTCTGCCTCAGGTAATCATTTTTTTTTCAACCAGACTTGGCTTTTAATAAAATTCTTTCTTTTTTTTTTTATCAATTGTTTTCTATTACAGATATTGGTGATTTTACCGAGACAGCTAATAATAGTACCGACATTCACAGTGATGATGATTATTGAACTGACAATGATGCTAAGTTGAGTGTAAGACATTTTGAATATGAATTCAGCAACGAAAGCGAAAACGAAAATTATTTGGGCGAGTCGGACGAGAGCGGCGATGCACCTGATGAATAGTTCGTTTAAATAAAATTATGTTCCTTGCTACAGTTTTATAGGTTACTAGTGGTAACCGCACGGCTTTGCCCGTAATAGAAACATTAAAAGGTCTTTTGGTTCTCCTGTATATTTACAAAAAATGTATGGTGAATTTTCTCGCCAATTGGCTTGTACCCATGTTACAGTTCCACGTTATGATAATTTCGTATCTTGCCAATTGGCTTGTGCCCATGTTACGGTTCCACGTTATGATAATTTCGAAATTTACTCGTCCATCTTATGATAATTTTGTTCTTAAAATTGGAATAGAAAAAGAATCACATCGAATTTTCGAAAAATTGCTTCGAGGTGCACACCCCCATGCAAAACTAACTTTGTGCCAAATTTCATGAAAATCGGCCGAACGGTCTAGGCACTATGCGCGCCACAGAGATCCAGACATCCTACAGACATCCTCCGGACATCCAGAAAGAGAGACTTTCAGCTTTATTATTAGTAAAGATTAATTAATATGTAAAGTACTGTTTATTTGATTATTTTTAATTATTTATTGTTATGTAAGATCGATGCAAAAAATTTTATTTCATAAGTACTTGACCGTAAAAAATAAATAAATAAAAGAGGCATAATTTAAAAGGTCAAGACATTATTCAGACGCTCAACAATAAGTTAAAATAAATATTAATCATTTGGGAGATTTAGCCATACAATGTTTAAATTAGTTACTTAATTAACAGAAACGTTTCCGATTCAATCCATCGCGCTTCGAAACCATACTTGCCACAACTTAATTACACACAAGAAATTTGATCAAAATCGGTCCAGCCGTTTAAAAGCCTTATGGTGACAAACGTACGCACAGAAGATTTTTATATATTAAGATTTCGGGCCATCCCATGTATTTTTATCCACTTTGTTGTGATTTTCATAATGAAATTTTGAATAAAAATATTCAAACTTCGATAAATTACGTCATTGTAAGAAAAAATATTGTAAGAAATTCTGTATAATAAATTATTTATTGGGAACTTGCGTGCAATGCATGTGTGTGTAGAGAATTAAAGCAGTCTATGATGACTTTTTTGTAACAAATAGGAGATATGATTGGCAGAGGTGCCCCGAAGGAGGTCACTGTGACATCCCCCAACTTTCCTTATTTGACAAAAAATGTCTCACAGCTCGGAAAATTTGGAGATAGCATTATATATACTTTTTTTTTTTCTCGTAAGGACGTCTAATTTCTCTTTTCGTTAGATGTTGGGATGTGTGCATGCTCGTATTTTGTCATTTCTTAAGATTTGAAATTTTATTCGGTAATTGATAATTTCCCCTCTCCAAAGAAATTTTAACTTTAGGCACCCATGACGATTGGCAATTATAAATAAGTATGAATAAATAAATTATTAATTGCGAAACACTTACTGACGTAATTTAAAGAGAAAACTAGTTTCAGTAACAAGTTTTATAACTGAACATTTCCTAGATCATGGCTTTTACTAATTTTCCTGTGGGTGACGTAATAAGTTTTTTCACTTTTTCAGAGCCATGGGCGAACTAGCCCTCCGGCCTCGAACCTATGCGCTGTCGTTTTTCCCCCACCCTTGAACCTGTGCGAGTCTGTTTTTTTTTTTTTTTTTTCGCGCGCCCTCGAACATGTGCGACTTTTTTTTTTCATTCCATCCTCGAACCCGTGTGATTTCGTGTTTTTTTTCTGCGCCCTCGAAACTGTGCGCCCTTTGGGAGTCAAGGTTGACACCCTCTTGGAGGACCCAGTCCGCCCCTGGGCAAGCTACATTTTGAAGAAATTATTGTTCAAATCAAAGACATTGAAAATTATCTGCTTTGACCGGAAAAGGAACTCGACTCAATCATTACGCCCTCCTATATCCTCCCCAATTGCTTTTTTTTTTTTTTTATCTGCCTAACGGGCTGGTTGCAATCTATTCTAGTTGAATTTTGCTTTTCCATTACAATCGCGCCACATTTTATTTTATTTATTTTTTTTTTTTTCAAAAAGCTGTTTTTAATTTCTTTTTCTCCATGACGTGCCCCCTTTTCGGCTTGCGCCCCTAGGCCAGGGCCTAGGTTGGCGTATTGGGTAATCCGGGCCTGCTTTATACGCTTGTGGAATTTGATTGTAGTTCCCATTTCCATCAAGAGGCAAAAGATCACATAAACGTTGAACTTATTAGGTGTACAACGGACGGGAAATTGCCATAAAACATGAGGGGATCCATTGAAACAATTGCATGAATGCACGGTAAATAAAGTTATTCGTGTTTCCTATTGATGTAAGCGCGCACTTCCTCATTGTGGCCGCGTGGTTTCAAGGACGTCACACAGATGGCGCGCATGCTCGTCACGGGCGGAGCGACGTCGTTAGCTGGATGGAGGGAAGCGCAAACGATTTCCTAATAGAACACATGCATGGAGGTAGTTCTGGGATTGTTGATACACAAGGGATGGCCACGAGTCTCCTAGTTTTCGGATGTCTGCTCGTATTTGGTAAGTGAATGAGTGATTTAAAATATTTTTTCCAGTTTCGTCTGACTTTTTTTATGTAGATCCGAAGTGACAACAATTATTTCAAAGAATTTTTAAATTGTTCTTCCGAAATTTCCTACTCGAGAATTTAATTATGCTTTTGATGGACAGTTTCAGTTTTGATGAACAGATTCCAAGTGATTTTATGTGTCAACGTTTCCCATATGAGGGGGGGGGGTAGAGAAAAATATAAGACACGCATTCTCAGCGTGTTGGAACTGTCCTTTCATTTTCAGAAACTTGAACATTCCTGCTGGCAATTAAGAACAGGGGCGTCCCGATGAGGGGTCACGGCAGGTCCCTGTGAACTCGATAAAAATTTCCTAAAATTCGGCAAATGTATTTAGAGACATAATTGCAATTTTCAAAACCCCGAATGTCCTTTTACATTTATAAATGTGTGCATACCCGTTTTTTATCATTCGACAGAACGTTTTCTTCGTTCGTCAAATTGAGAACTCCCTCCGTCCCCCCAAGTTTAAGTTTGGGACACCCCTGATCGTAAATCGTGGTTAATTCGCAAAGTGTATTTTTAATCAACAGTGAACATCATTTTTTTTAAAGTGAAGGTAACCGGGGGAAGATTCATAGATTTGGGGGGCCTGTTGCAATATATTTCTGTGGTGCCTTCGTTGATCACACTTTAAATAAAATTTTGAGAAACAGGCATCAAGTACTAATAGCTGTTGTTACAAACTCTCTTTTCTTTGGGGGGGGGGGGGGTTCTTCCGACCGATATGGGCAGTGGCGTAGCTAGACCCGACTTTCGGGGGGGGGGGGTTACTTCTTTTATATATATATATATATATATATATATATATATATATATATATATATATATATATATATATATATATATATATATATATATATATATATATATGTATAATCGCTTGGAATTTTTTCCTTTTCTTCTTTTTTTTCTTTCTCTTCTCTCTTCTTTTTCTCTTTTTTTTTGAGACTAACTTTTCGGGGTTGGTTTTGTCCCCAAAACCCCCCCTTAGCTACGCCCCTGGATATGGGATCATGGTGCCATTGAAATTTTTAGGGGGTGTTTTAAGGAATATTTTTCTTTTTTTTTGGGGGGGGGGGGAAAGCGAAAGCTTGGATTTGGGGGGGGATCTTACGGTATTTGGAGGGGGTGCGCTCGTGTTTTTGGAGGGGGAAGGTAACCCCCCTTTTAACAATGCTGTATCTGAAAGCAATGAGACAATCTATTCAACTACCTTCGTCAAAAGACCCACCCACACAAATCTTTCTGTTTTCGACAAGAATTATTAAGAGATTTTTCGTTTAATGATATGTCCTTGCATACCCCTTCCCCATCGCAGCATGGTTTGATTGACGATGTAGAAAAGACGTAATTGTACTCCATCTCATCACCGTTGGGGCGGGAGGGGGGGGGGGAGTTAGGCTTAAGAGTCCTTTGGCGGAGGTTGGCTTCTCTGCAATTGTGCTTCTAATTGAGGGGGAAACAAAAAGCTTTGTCACTAAAGCATTTTTAGTGAAATTCTTTCTAGTTTTAACGGAAGCGAACGTATCAATAAGTTTGTTGTACTTGATGTGCATTTCAAAGTATATTCTCTTTGAACAATGCTGCTGAACTGGCTCCCATGGTTTTGTGAAAGTCGGGTGAGAATATCGTTTCTTTTTTCTCTTTTAAAAAAAAGAACGAAATACTTTTTTAATCATTGAGTAATCAGTCATCGGAAGCATTTGAAAATGGCCGAGTTCTGAGTTTTTCTGGATCACCTCAAAGCTTGAGAATGATCCATTATTTATTTTCTGCCCACTCTATTAGTTTCCAAGTATTGTTTTTCTTCATGTCTCTTCCAAAATCCGTTGTGGTTAGGGGTCCTTCACAAATGATGTCACGCTTGGAGGGATAGGGGGTTCGTGATATTGTGACAAGAAGGAGAAAGGGGTAAAAAGAAGTATGACACACAATTTTTTTATTACACTATGTTTATGAAAAATAGCGTGACACGTGACAAGGAGGGGGAGGGTGTAAGGTAAAGTGTGATTCTTTGTGACAAATGGAGAGAAAGGGGTAAATGTATCGGAAAAAAAGTGTGATATCATTTATGGGCAACTCCTCACTGGAAATTCGTCTTTCATCCAAAGTATTTAGAAGACGATACAAAAAGTTGAGTTCCCTAACACAAAAGCATTCTATAAATGTCACTACAGCAAATATCTTCGAAATATCTTTTCGCAAGTAGCTCATAATCAGCATACTAAAATGCACACTGATCTGAAATTTTTCTTTCCCAGCAATGAGTCTATCGCATCTTTCCATGCTTTTCTGGGTATTCTGAAACTTTCCTCACCCTAATGTCCAAGTTTCTGATGCATAAACTGATGTAGGCATAATAAATTGATGAAAAACTTTTTCATGAGTGTCATACATTGGCTGCGTGAAACGTTTTGTATTCAATCCGTTTTCTAAAATCTTACTGGAGACCGGGAGAGAAAAATCATTTCACCAGTAGCTCTCTTAATTTTTTCTAAAAGATTTTTTTCATGTAAAAAATTAGTTGAACCACTGAATATACCCCCCCCCCCAACCCCCTCTGAATTAACAGTTCGAAAATAAGATAAAAAACAAGATGTTAAAACACTTTTCTTAGATGAATGTGGAGTAGTAACTTCCTTCTATGTATTTTCAGAAGGAAAAATTCTTGAAAATGCTGCGTTTGTCCACAGGTTGGGGTGTTCATACAATGGGCTGGGTCATTGTTGTTTCATTCAGGCCCGTGTTCAGATTTTCATAAAGGGAGGAGTTTTAATCTTACTAGTAGAGGGGAGGGGAAGGTTTCAACCCCTTACAGCTTTTAGTTTTACGACAAAGTGTCGATCTCAGTATGGCGTTTATTCACCTGTAAGGACTGCTGTACCCTTGAAGGATAACTCTAGCTGTACAAGTGCCAAAGTATTCCTTCGTTTTACAGATTCAGTTTAATCAAACTTTGCATGCTTCTTTTTAATTAAATCTGATTACTATGCAGTATATTGTCATGCAATGAGTATTAAAAACTCTTCACAAATTCTTTTATAATGTAGAAAGTATATCAGGTTGTTATGTTCTGAAATAATTCTTAATAAACTAAATAAGAAAGAGCTCTTTGCAGATACAAATTCGGTTCGTCCGCTATACTTTTTCCGAAAGATTACATCAGTTTGTAAGGTTTTAGCAGTTGTAAATCGCAAAAAAAACTTCAGAGTGAAAATTAAAATAAAATAAAAACGCTGAACGCAAACTTTCTCACTAGTCAAATATACATTTTCTTCATTGTTTATTTTTTCCCCAAGGGAGGGGTTTAACCCCTAAAACCCTCTCCTTGGACACGGCGCTGGTTTCATTTCAACTTCCCAAAAACTTGATCCAGAACTGTAAAAGTTACCTATATTTTTAAAAATAACTAAATGTATCATCTAAAATGTTTATTGCTACTTGTCCCAATGGTGTGTAAATTGTAGAATTCAAATAAGTTAGAAAACACTATGAGGTAAGTAAAGTTAAAATTTATTTACATTGAAAAAGGATTAGTACAAATTAGGCTTGCGCCTTCAAAACACAACTGAAACTAGCACATTTCGACCGATGCAATCTGTTTTTATCCTTTTGCCGTTGCCAATTTCATTTTACAATATTTTATAGCAACGGCGCCCTCTTCTGAATTAATCTAGCCGTCACAAACTCTCCCCGATGAACTTTAAGTTCATCTGCAAAATTCTTTAAACACAATTATTAGTAAAACATAATATTAAACCATTGTTAGAAAGAACACATAAATTACGATTGAACACATTAAAGTTAGTTTTAAAATTTCAGTCATTGAGTTCTAGTTTATATAGAAGCTGAACAGGTCGTTTTAACAATCCTGTAGATGGTTTTTACGCAACATGATCTTATTTTTCCATCTCGACCTTTAAACAGTTCTATCACTCTCCCCATTTTCCACGTAAGTCGAGGTTCGCGAGATCCACCCAAAAGAACTATGTCATCAAACTGAATACTTTGAGTGCGTATAGGTGACGCTATATAGTTTGATCTCAAAGATAATAAATATTGTTCTTTCCATCTGCGCCAAAAATGTTCGACTAACGTCTGTTGGTATTTGACTCTTTTACGCAAATCACTGGAAGAGGAATTGCACGGATAATTTCTTGCAGGAAGAGAAATTAAGCGTCTTCCAATCAAGAGATGCGAAGGAGTTAAAGGAGATGGTTCACTGGCATCTTCATGCACAAAAGTCAATGGTCTTGAATTTACGACAGCTTCAACTTCTGTTAGCACAGTATACATTTCTTCATACGATAAAAATGCCGTACCTAATATCTTCTTTAAACATGTTTTAACGGTTTGAACCATCCGTTCCCAAAAACCTCTCCACCAGGCTGCTAGGGGGCGATATATTTCCATTGAATTCGCTCGCGACTGAAATAATTTTGAATTTTCGACTTATCAAGTTTACTCCACTGTTCTAATTCCTTTTCTGCTTTTTTAAATGTAGAAGCATTATCCGAATAAATTATTCGAATCATTCCTCGCCGATTAATGAATCGCTTAAAAGCCAAAAAAAAAAAAAAAAAAAAAAAAAAAAAAAAAAAATAAATAAATAAAAATAAATAAATAAATAAATAAAAGTCTCTGTGCTGAGATTGTAAGGGGGGGGGGGGATCTTGTAAGGTCCCTGGTTCGGAACCGGGTTTCGGCACCATTTTTCTTGTAAATTGTAGAATTCAAATAAGTTAGAAAACACTATGAGGTAAGTAAAGTTAAAATTCATTTACATTGAAAAGGATAAGGAAAAAATTAGCTTGCATACTTTCGGGAATAGTGCCGCTATTAACGTTACAAGACATCGCGTCAAGTTTTCGCTACACAACATAAGAGACCAAAATAAATGTTTAATTATCGAGGCATTAGAATCCCCTGAAATCTGCAACACATTAATAGAAGCACCCAACAAAGATTTGCGTGAACAAATTCAGTGTTTAGGTATTAAATTGTCGGATTCCGAAAATGGATATAGTGATAGTAAAATTGACATTTTAATTGGGTCTGATTATTTTTGGAAAATAGTTTCTGGTACAATTCGACGTTTGAATGAAAAAGTAATGTTGTTAGATACTTTGATGGGATGGATAATTCATGGTCCAATTTCGAATTTTGATCTTAATTTTAAAACATCATCAGTTGAAGTATTGAGTGCTATTGTCACGAAAGATTTAGATGATGAATTAACGAATCAGTTGAAAGCATTTTGGGAGTTAGAATCTCTCGGAATCCAGAATGACCCTTCTAAACGGGCTATTTCAGATGGGGAAGCTCTTAAAAAATTCGAAAATACTTTAACTTTTAAAAACGGTGGATACGTAGTTGCACTTCCAGGGAAGCACGAAAATGATAATTTAGCTAGTAGCTATGATAATGCTCGAAAACGATTAAATTCATTAATTAGACGATTTTATAAACACCCTTCTTTGTACATCGAATATAAAGCAGTGATTGATGAATACTTCAAAATTGGAAATTGTGGAGGAAGTTAGTGATACTCGCAGTTACAGGTCAACCTACGTATTACTTACCACATTCTCCCGTTATCAGGAAAGATAAAAGCACAACCAAGTTGAGATTTGTGTTTGATGCCTCATCGCATCCCCCTCATGCCCCACCACTAAATGATTTGCTACACTCGGGTCCTAATCTAAACCCAGATCTTTAAAATTTAATTCCTTCATTTCGATTCCACAGAATCGCATTTGTTGCAGATATAGAAAAGGCATTTTTAAATATTGGACTTTCGGAGAATGATCGCGATGTTGTTCGGTTTTTGTGGATAAATGAATTATTAAATGAATAACTCAAATTAAACTGAAGGTTTGTAGACTATCAAGGGTTCTTTTCGGCGTTACAGCTAGTTCCTTTTTGTTAGCAGCTGTTATAAGATATCGCTTACACCAGTATTCTAATTTATACCTAGAAACAAGTTTAATGTTAAGGGAATCAGTGTACGTTGATGATTTGCTTTCCGGTGCTTCAAATGAAGAAAAGGCTCTCCAATTGTCTAAAGAATCGAAATTTATAATGGAAGATGCAGGTATGAGATTGAGAAAGTGGAAGAGTAATTCATTAACCCTGGAAAGTAAATGGAATAATTTGGGATTTGATACGGGTACTTGTGAACAATCTGATGTATCTTTAAAGGTGTTAGGACTTTTATGGGATTCACAAAATGATAATTTTAAACTTGATACTTCTAGTTTAATACAATTTATTAAGGAATCAGATGGCACTAAACGAACGTTAATAAGAGCTGCAGGAAGAATCTTTGATCCTCTCGGATTTATCTCCCCTTACACAGTTCGTGTAAAATTACTTTTCCAAGAATTATGGGAACGTGGAGTTCATTGGGACGAGAAATTGCCCGAAGAAATTGCTCAGGAATGGAAAAAATGGCATGAAGAATTGTCATTAGTCAATACTTTGAAAATGTCCAGGCATTGTTTCGGACAGACTGAATTTGAAAATTTAAGAAACGTGCAGGTTCACTGTTTCACTGACGCCAGTGCAAAAATTTATGGTTCAGTGATATTTATTCGTTACACAGATGAAAATAACATTACTAAAACATCCTTTCTTGCATCTAAAAGCAGAGTTGCACCCCTTAAAAAACTAACAATACCTAGACTCGAACTGACTGCCACCCTGATAGGAGCTCGTTTAATTTCCCATATCAAGCCTATTTTTAAAAGATTTCATTCGAAAGTCAGTTATCATTGTTGGACCGACAATAACATTGCGCTTTGTTGGATAAAAAGTTCTTCTACTAAGTGGAAACCGTTTATTGAGAACAGAGTTCGAGAAATCCAATCATTAACAGATCCAAGCATGTGGGAATTTTGCCCCGGCCGAATTAATGTTTCGGATATAATAACAAGAGGAAAGAGTATATCTGAATTGATAAAATGTGAAGCATGGTTTACTGGTCCCGAATGGTTAAAAAATGAAGAAAATTGGCCAAAATCATATAGCAACGTCGCCTTCTTCTGAATTAATCTAGCCGTCACATGGTGTAGGAAAACCTACACCAGGTTCAAACGATTCCGACTCGCTAGATCCTCATAAATAAGATCTTGCTCATCGCACAGCTGCCTCCAAGAGGCGCCAATGCAAGCAAGAAGATGCATTGATGCTTGCAGAAAGGGAACAGGAACAAAGAGAGAAAATCTTCTCCCCGTTTAAAAACTTTAAACACTTCAAGTGTCCACTACGGAATCGAGCCATGGCCGATTGAAGAGGACGAAGACCACTGCAAGAAATCGACAAACCAGGACTCTTGGCTGCATACCAGTGGTGGGCCGGCGTAAAGCCCTGAATCGTAGCTTAAGTAACGACACGTCCGCCATCTTGGGGGCCAAACGATGCTTTCTTCTATGTCTGCTATGGTGAAGTAGCTTGTTTTGCTTCTTAATTGTGGTTTCTTATTAACTCCATACTTATTCACAATCAAGAAACACCACATTTAAGAAGCAAAACACCCTACTTCACCGTAGCAGACATAGAAGAAAGCATCGTTTGGCCCCAAGATGGCGGACGTGTCGCTACTTAAGCTACGATCTAGGGCTTTAGGCCGGCGGAATGTGCCATTTCGAGCTAGTTAAGGAGTGGATTTCCGAGGGAGTAAGCTCACAATAATTATCCTTCTGAAGATCACAACTATTTTTGACGAGTGCATTAGCAATCTTGTTTCCCAAAACTCCAACATGGGATGGAATCCACTGGAGGCACACTTGCTTCTTCCCGCCCATCTCGTAGAGAAGTTCCATGATTTTTTGGCTTTGGATGTCCAAGATTTTGGACCTGTTTTTAAAATATTGCATAGCGCTCTTGCTGTCAGTTAAGATCCAAATACCATTTTTGTCAATGGTCAGGGCGTGATTAAGAGTAGCTGCAATAGCTATGATCTCCGATCTAAAAACTGAGCAATAGTCAGGGTTTCGGATGCTAATACCCTGTTCGCACTGCAACATTTGATCCGGGTTACCGCTGATCCGAGTTAAAGTTAACCCATTTTCCTTTTCTCACTGTTCGCATTAGCTACCGCTGATCCGGGTTAAAAATACTCTAGAACCAGTTTTTAAGTGAGAAAACTGACTGGTGTCGAGAGTATTCTAAAGTTTGTTTTGGTTTTGCTTCTCGAAGTTTGCTGCTTAATATGATGCACTCGCTTAATTTGAGAAGTGTTAATTCTTTGGGCAAAAACGACAGTTCGTGGAATGTCTGATGAAGAATTTTTGCATCGGGAAAAACTTGATGCTTCCCTGTGCGAAAAAATTATGTTTATTGGCCGCCAGGATACAAATTTTAAATCCTGCATACCAGTTGAAAAAAAGATAGCGCTATACTCTATTATTTTTCCCAATAAAGATGTGGAGTTAAGGAGTGGACATTTAAGGCTTTAAGAAAATGGAAATGTAACAGTTTTTTTACTCATACACTGAATATACACTTTCTGTTTTCCTAACACCGGTAAGATATTTTAATATGGACCTGAAACAGTGTGATCATCAAGCATAGCTGCAAGAATTGCATTCATTTGAAATCAATACAAAAGACTTAAAAAAATTATGTGAACTACAGAAAAAATGGGAAAAATAAATTCCTCATTTTCATGTAATTTCTTTTTTTTTTTTTTCATTGATAATAAAAAACTAGATCGAATAAGCGTTTTTGTGTTATGCAGGGAGAAAAACAAAGAATTAAATAATTAGTAGCCCAATTCTTAGCGAAAAATAATAAAAAAAAAATAACTAAATGCAAAAGTAAGATTTCCATACATGTTTCATCGTTTTAAATGTGCAAAATAAAGTAGTAGTGTAATTGGTAGCCTAAATTTAAAAAAAAAAGTTTATTTCTCCTCAATTATGCATGATTGATTATTTGCATCGCACAAAAGAGAGAAAAAACAAAAATCACAGTCATATTATAATGATTTATTAATGCATGTGATTTAATAAATTAACACATAAGAAACACAGATAAAAAACAAATATTGACACAAACCTGGTAGAGTTTCATCAAGTTTTCAATTTTTGTTTTGATTTCCTCCACACTGCGGATGATAACAAGCGACATTTCTTTGCTAATTTTTTCAAAAATCAACCGATTTCTTTTTGACTTATTCAAATTGGTTAAGTTTTCTTTCCACATTTGGATCAGGAGCTTTGTCCATTAACAAATGAAATTACTTGATTTTTTGTTGCATGCTTTGCTGTTTAAAGTTGATAGAGAAATCAGAAATAATGGTACGACTGCAGCCAGGCTCTTGATAAAATTTAAAACTGTCTATCAATTCAAACTAGGTATCTTTTAAAAACATTTTGCAAAACACCGCTGCACTTCTCCCAAGTCTCATATCATGGCCAACAGCAAAAATGTCAGTGAGTTAAGAGTACCACAATGGTACTAGCATGTTTTTTAAATTATATTTGTTCCTTTTTCAACATAATTAGTTGGGAGAGTCTCAAAATTTGCGAACAACGTTAGTTGCTCGACCAGAGGCTATATCCGCCTAGTCGAGAACTAGGGCCCCAGTTTGGAATCTGAGAAATTATTGAAGTTTTATTGGGACCTGGCGACCAAACTGACAAGGGCCCGCCTTGGCTCTCTGCGGCCATGCACTTGCCAAAAAAGTAGTTAATCAGAATTAGTTTCAATAATGTAAAACATTTTGCAAATTTAGAAAATTTCCTGTGAATGGCATTTGCCTCTTCGTATGTATTATCCAGAGCTGGCTAATTTCGCTGTATTCTAACCAAGTCCATTTTCCTTGAATTTTACTTCCTAGTTTAATGTTTAGCTTAAATTACTTAATTTTGCATACATTAAGATAATGCAGCATCAATCGTTAAATATTTAATATTTCAGTTCCTGTATTCTATCTTAGAGGCATATTCAACTAGATTGTGTTCGAATTGATCAAATTCTGTCGACCAGTAGTAGCCAGAAATTTACTTTTATGTGGGGAAAAATAAATTTCTGGCTGTGCTATTGGTAAGTACAATTTATCGTATTTGATTTCATCTAATTCTGTTACAGTTGAGTATGCCCCTTAATCTAACATTTGAAAAATCGTTATCGATTTCGTTCATTGTGCCATGTTTCGTTAGACATTAAGGATAATAAGAACTAGAGATGTACCGAGTACTCGGTAACTACTCGGCACTCGGCCAAATTCTGATCAGATACTCGGCCAATACCGAGTAGTTGCAAAAAATTTAATATTGTCCGAGACAGATACTAAAATTTATAAAAAAAGAGCAAACATTATATTCTGCAATCATTTACAATTAAAATTTATATAAGTCAAATTTAAATTTTGAGAATAATGAAGTTTGTAATGCTTCAATGGAATAAATCTTTATTTTAATGTCCCCAAAGTTAATAAAACTTATTTATTAAAAGTTATGAAAAAAAGGTAAGTATAGAAAATGTGGAATTTATATATTAAAAATTGATTTTTGCTGCAAACAAAAATTAGTTATAAAAAATGTAAAAATACCTTTGCTTAAAAAGTAAAAGGAAATAAAACAACGTTAAAAGCACAGTGCAGGAACTCTGCAGACACCTGTTTTGGCGTTACAAGGAATTCTTTTTTCAATGCACAAAATGGGAGCTCGTAGATTTAAAGACATCCAACAGGAGTCGGATTTTTTTGTCGAATGTCTTTACATTCTTTAGTTCACATGTTATGCACTGAAAAAGACGTTCCTTGTAACGGGGGGGGGGGGGCAGAAACACGGTGGGACTGCAGTGTTCCTGCACATTTGTTTTATCTGCTTTTAAAAATTATTTATGTTTGGCAGACTAGAACTATAATTGATTGGTATACAGTGAAATCCCTCCTAACGGACACCCGTCTTATGCGGACAATTTTTAATTCCCCAGTTCCAATGCAAATAACATTATTAAACCCCTGTCCTGCGGACACCTCTATATTGCGGACAAAAAAATTTGTCCCGCTAGTGTCCGCATTAGAGAGATTTTACTGTAATTTGTTTTTATTCCAACTTGATCAATCATACCTTTTATTTATTTATTTTTAATTTTAAAAATAATTTTTTTGTAAAATTTTTGACACAAACAAAATTGTTTATATAATGCGTAATTAAATTTCAGCAGGAATTTAGTTTTAAAAAACTATTATATGGACAAGGAGGTCTATACTACTATTCCATTAAGTTCAAAATTCATCACATGTGTGTCGGTGATTCTTCTTAAAGCATAATTGGTACTTGGTAACTCGGCCGAGTAGTGAAAGGCCGTGTACTCGGTACTCAGCTACTCGGCCAAAGTGCTATTCGGTACGTCTCTAATAAGAACCCCTATAGCAAAAAAAAGATTAAGAGGACTGAGACAGCACTGAATTAATTCTGAAATAAAATGTAAAAAAGCTTTTCTAGCTGGTCCAGTAAATGCATCAGTAAGAGTATAAAGCTGCTTTTTCCCCCTTATTCAGCAAGAATGTATCGCTGTCCCATTTCTGCCCTACAGAAAAAAGATATTGGAGAATATTCTCAAGTCAATAAGTGATTAAAAATAAGTTGATACATAATGGTTTCCAACAAGTAACAAATGGTACTTTTTCATGAAGAATCACTAATGATGACTAATTGAAACAATTGCACTCGTTTTGATTTGCAAAGTAATGATTCTGTCTCGACACCATGCTATTATCCTTCCCTCTGCAACATCGCCACCGTTAGTACTTGGCAGGAAAAGCTTTATCTTTCTACTTTACTAATAATAAAGCTGAAAGTCTCACTGTCCGGAGGATGTCCGGATCTCAGTGACGAGCATAGCGCCTAGACCGTGGCCGATTTTCATGAAATATGGCACAAAGTTGGTTTGTAGCATGGGGATGTGCACCTCGAAGCGATGTTTCGAAAATTCGATGTGGTTCTTTTTCTATTCCAATTTTAAGAACAAAAATATCATAAGATGGACGAGTAAATTACGAAATTATCATAACGTGGAACCGTAACATGGGCACGAGCCAATTGGAGAGATACGAAATCATCATAATGTGGAACCGTAACATGGGTACAAGCCAACTGGCGAGAAAATTCACCATACATTATTTGTAAATACACACGCGAACCAAAAGTCTTTTTAATTTTTCTATTACGGGCAAGGCCGTGCTGGTACCACGAGTGATTAAATAAAAGCTCTTTCTTTAAAAGTAGTTTTTCTGATTTTCAATATTTATACAGTAAGTAGATTAAAATACATCCCTTTTCAAAAAAATCTCACAATCCGAACGGGGTGCGGTTGATTCAGATAATTGTAGTTGTACTGTAATTTACAAATTTTTTGATCTTCTAAATTAAGTATATGTTCTTAAATTCTGGTATTAAACATTTTGTGTGATCCATATTCCTAATTACCGTCAGGGCCGTCGTTTGGGTGAGGGTACCGGACCTATAGTACCGGGGCCCGGAGCTTTGAGGGGCTCGCATGTCATAAAGTTTTTTTTTTCAAATAATAATGTTAATAATTCCATCAAAAAGGTTATGCTACTTTCTTTAAAAAAAAAAAAAAAAAAAACTTGCAATACATTACCATTTCTCAATGGTATAAATATAAATGAAATACTCTTGGGCAACGAAAAAATAGCAAAAGTTTTCGAGTACAATGGGGGCATAATTTCTTAAAACTAGAGTTGCATATGGTATTCTACTTAGAACTGGTTGAAGCGAAAACCAACCTGATAAACCTAAACCGCCAAAAGCGAATACAAAGGTGGTGGTGGGTAGAAAAAGACAAATGTAATATGTATGTGTGAAAATAATTTCAACACTTCATTCAATGATATTTCGATTTATCTTACAAGTGCCTGAATCGTGTTTTACTTTAATTTTTACAAAAAGAACTTTTTATTTTGAAATCAGATCTTTTTCCTTGGTTCGTCCAACTTCGCCTTACAGAAAATTCATTGTTACTTTGCTTACCTCAGACATGAGAAATTATCCAATTTTTACACAATAAAGGTACACTATTTGTAAATATATTTTTATGCTAACTTCAAATTACAATTTTAAAATTTACATTAAAATTTAAATATTCAGTTATAAGCAAGTAAACATTGCAACGTCACATATGAATGCAATTTTAAACTATTCATTTTGAAGTTCTTACGTGTGTGAGGGAGATTAAATTAAGCAGACGGGCATAAAATTATGCATTAGGGAATAGGGGCTCATGGGGGGGGGGGGGTAGGATTAAAATTGGCATTGGGCCGCATTTCTGGCAGCGGCAGCCCTCTTTTAAAGAGTCAAAAGAGAGAATTTTTTTTTTACCGAAAATGACTTGTTTTCAATTTCATACTGGAAAATGCAAAGGTGGTATGGTTTTGCAGTAAAAACTTGGTTTGCTGCATCTTGCAGATTACGGAAAAGGTTATTCCGCTGATGGGTTTCCTTCATTACACTAAAAAATATTTAAGGGTCCTAGCATTTAGTCTCCGTCTAAAGCGACAAAAATATGTCTTTTGAAATTGTCCGACTGTGGCATATAATCAAGATACTTTCAATCTAGGAATCATCCCCCAACTTGTATCTATGGATAGACAGTAAAAAAAGTTTAACATGATAACTCTTAACAGAAAATATGGTTAACACGAAATGATATTGTAGTCTGGACAGAGTACTGTGTAATTTAAATCAATTCTTTTAACACGAAAATATATTTTGGTCCCTTCAGTTTGTTAAACTTTTTCACCGTGTTTCAAAATCTCATTTCCCCCCCCCCCCCCCCGCCAGAAATTTTTATAGTCTAGCACGTCCAACTACTTTTTCATGTTACAGGAAAATGTAATAAAGTATAAATCCAGATCCTATTAAACTGAACTTCGTGTAATCCGAACAGTCATTTAGATGTACATACTGTATAAAAAAAAAGTGAAAACATGTGCTATGTATTTTGTAGGCCTTTATTATGGTGTCAATAACAGCAAGTTGGGGGTGATTGTAATTTTTACTGTGTACAGTATACGTATCTGGTCTCAATTAATAGTTCATTTTGATTAACTATTACTATCATTAATTTGGACAACCAGTATCCTTTATTAGTCCAGATTAATGAGATTCTACTGTATATGCGGTACTAAAGTACTAAAAAAAATGATGGCAAGTAATGTCAGCGTTTTGGCAAAAGTTATTACGTGCATTAAAAGTAATTGGCGAATTATTGAAATAAATACATGTTTAACAGTTGTCAATAAGAAATTGGGGGTTTGTAAAATGATTTTCGTTACTTTTAAAACTGGGAGAATATTGTAGTATTTGATGAAAACTTTTCTTTAGAAAAAACGAAAAGAATTTTCTGTCAATATGTACAAGGAATGGAATTCAAAAAGAAATAAATGACATATGAAATTTCCATTTAGCTTGAAGCAAATAAAAATGAATCGTGTTCATTAACGCCAACACACTAAAATACTTTTCCAACAATCTTAAATGCCGATCTGAATTGTGAAATTTCAAGTAGACATTTTGTCAGTAGTTGAAAAAAATTAAAATTATTTAAAATTTAAGACTGAAAATGTACTTTTCCCATATTGCTCTAAAGGCGCTTGGCGCGGCGGCCATGCAAAATGTAAACAAGTTTCGCGACAGCTCGAGATCACGTGATCCGATTTAACTAAGATCAGAGGCTTGACCCTGTTTGCCAAAGTGGGTTAAGTTAACTCACTTTCCAACGAGGGTTAAGCGAAATCGTTGCCAAAGATAACTCACTAAACTTCTTAACCTGGGTTAACTTGTCAGTGCGAACAGGGTATAAGACTTGATTCATTCTCAGTATCGTTAATGAAAACACCACTCCCGGTCCTTACCGTACTCAAGTGTGCTACCGTCTGTATATTAGAGTGGATCGAAAAAAATTTTTTTTTCGGAATTTCAAATCAGCTAGGGTGAGAAAAGTCGTCCACTAGCACTGAACAATTACATGTGAAATTTCAAGTTGATCAGATAAAATCTTTATGCTCCGCAAGGCGGTCAAAGTTCGCAAATTGAACCAAAAAATACATTTTTTTTTCTTCTTTACAAATGCATTATTTTTTAATAACTTTTCAAATTGGGCAGGGTGAGAAAAGGTACCCAATGGGGTTAAATACTATGATGCAAAATTACATCACAGTCTGAAAAAGTCGAATTTCGCAAATCGAGCTCTAAAATAGTGTCTTTTCATTACGAAGGAAAAGAAAAGAAATTTTCACTTTTGAAATCGAACATGGGTAGAAAGTTGCTTCATGCGATTAAAACAATTTATTCATATCCGCCACAGAAAGCAATTAATCACGTGATTTGCTATTTACCAATCTCGTTTTCATTAGAATGAGATATAATAAGTCACAGCCAAGTGATATTAATAAACTATCTTTTTTTACTCAATTAAAATAATATTAAAAAAGGGAATAAACCATCCAACATTAGAACAAAAGCAAAAAGCTTAGATGGAACAAAACCCTCAGAATCAAAGATTAAATACAGTATTAATAATGTTCCTATTCCTGTCTGTAGTTCTAAGGCTAGACTATAAATTGCCATCCACCACTTTTCCTTTTGGAATAATAGTTCAAAAGTAAATTTTTTAAAATACAAACTATTTAGTACATGAACAAATTAATTCACATCAAGCATGAAGAAACAGTTAAAGATTTGTGGTAATCTTGGCGTAAAGTGTATGAACAGAAGTATTTGAGAAGAAAGTTATGTTTGCAAAGAAAATTATATATTTTGAAAAATGAATTAACATGAAAGATTAGACTCAAAACATTGACAAATGGCACTCTTGCAGATACTTTTAAAAAGTTTTATTAAAATACTCAAGCGTCCCAAGCGCAGTTCAAATGATCGATACGCGGTTCGCCAGCTACAAGTTTCCAAGCCCAGCTCTAGGGTACAGTTCAAAGTTTAATCCCGGGGATTTCTAACTGTTGAAAATCATTATATTTATGCTTTTAAAACTGTCAGAGATACGTCCTTTTACACTATTTCATGGCAGGCGTTAATGTTTTTACGAGTACGAGAATGTCAGAATATCGAACGTTTGGATCATTTTTTCAAAAATTATTTGGCAAGTAATTTCTAATTATAGTCTAAGGCTGAGAATCTCAAATTTTAGTAAGCAGTGCAAGTTCATTTTGATGTAAACTGAGGTGTTATATGAGTTTCTAGATACTAGTGAGCGTTGGAGTACAATCAGTGGCGTAGCTACGGAGGGGCAGAGGGGGCGGTCCGCCCCGGGCGGCACTTTTTGGGGGGCGGCAATTTCAACCTTTTGATGCAAAAAAATTTAACGCGTTTTTCCAATAAGTAAATCATGCTTTTGATTTTCTTCTGGAGTCAAAAAAAAAGGTCTTGGAATTCTAAGGTTGTGGTACGACTATGATAATAAAATTACTCAAATACAAAATATTTGTTGTTCTTATGGACACCTCGGCATTATATTGTTTTTTTTTTCTCTCTTCCTTCGTCTGAAACTACTGACTGCGGGCGGTGTCACATTTTTCAGGAAGAGCAACCGAACCTCAGCCCAAAAGTTAAGTTTTAGGCCTTGTCTCGAAACATTTCCAAGGGATAACGCCCACCCTATCCTTTACATCTCATCTTTTAGTCTAATATTGAGTTTTTAAAATTTCTGAGGGCGGTCCAACAAATTCCTGAGAGCAGTCAAGCCCTGAACCCTTCCTGTAACGTGATTAAAGATTGTCTAATATGTGCATTAAGGACATTAACTTCCAACTTTGAAATTCCTATCGCATCCAATGTCTTCAAAAATAGCTTGAAGTTGGGTTTCTGAAACTTAATTTCAGAAAAATGCTAAGGTAGGGACCCCAAATGTGCACGAAATCACCTAACGTCATCACAGTTGACTCCAAATTTCGTTTTTAGAAATTTCTAAGGAAAGACCGCAAAGCCTTCTTTTCTCATTGATGAAGAGCTTAAAATGTGCAAGTTTCGAAAAAGATTTCGAGTGGGAAACCCCCCTCCGAACTCTCTCTCATGACGTCGTCCGTCAAACAATTGTGCTAAAGTAGCGTTTTTAGGACGTCATTTTCAAAAAGTTTCATAGGGAGACGAGAAAACCACCTGACTTCCTAATATTTATGGAAATAGTTGGAAACTTGTGCCGTCAAAGATAACCTACTATTGCGTTTTTGAAACTTTGTCATCGGAAAATTTCTAGAAAGATCCCAAACGTTCCCTATTCTCTTTAACGTCATTAAAGATAGACTAAAATTTACTTCAAGTTTTAAAATGTTTCGGGAGTTAGATCTAGTCTTTGTTGGAGTTATGGGAGGCCCTTACACCACTAGAACAGCTAAATTTACGTGTTTTTCAATTCAACTAAAAAGCTTTCCAGACAGCTCCGCTGAACCTCCCCAATATCTTAACGCATCCAACGATCACCTAAAATTGCTTTTTTAAAACTTCAATTTCGGTACAGTTCCTTGAGAAATCCCAACGCCTAACGTCTCCAAAGAAAGCATAAAACTGATTTTGATTTTTAAAAAAAAATCTGGAGGGAGCTCAAAGCCTCTTTTCTATAAGCGTTACCAAAAATTGCTTAAAATTTCGAATTTTGAGTCAACTTTTGGAATTTTTCGGTGGAGCTCTGCTTTTTTTTTCTTTTTTCTTCTGCAAGAAAAATAAGAAGGAAAAATATTAGTTTCTTCTTTATCAAAATGTTATAAAAACACCTTAAAATCTTTAATGTATTAACTATTTCCCATCAAAAGGGCGGCAAATTGAGGAACCGCCCCGGGCGGCAGAAAGCGTAGCTTCGCCACTGAGTACAATTAATCGATCGAGGTATGCACTAAAAAGAGGATTTGAAAAATATTATCTATCCTGTCACACAAAGAAACAGCTCCTTCACACATCAAGAAAATATTAGTTTGGCAATGATTGGAGATGAAAGCACGGCAACTGGCCCTAAGAAGAATAATGTAAGCAAGGAAACTTGCAAAATCCTTATAGTCTGTGAGAAACTGTTATTCTGGCCTTAAACTTTGATGTAATGACTACACAAACCTTGCAATAGTTTTAAATGCAATATCGAAGCAGGAATGTAGGCTTAATATTTCCATTCTCAATTTTCCATGTCATACTCAAGCAACAGAGCGATATGTTAAAATATTAACAGAATCATCGAGTAAAGTCTGCAGAGAAGAACAGCGACATGGCTTCATTTTGCCACGATTCAGTCACGAGAAAGTATTAATAATTTCAATATGAAATCAGAGTGCTCTGTTTAATTTATCCTAAGATTTTCTGCTTGAATCTGTATAGATCTCTCTCTCTCTCTCTTTTTACTTCCTTTTACAAAAAAGGAAGTATTGTATTCGCGAAAAAATTTTCACTCAAAAATCGCCCTTAATTTCCATTTTGCTCACCCCCAAATGAATGTTGAGTTTTTTTTTCGATTCGACCACATGCGGAAAAGTGCCTAAGAATGTATAGACACGCGAAATATCCATTTTGACCATCACCGAGGTAATTACAACGACTTTTCTCGTGACGTCTGTATGTATGTGCGTATGTGCGTATGTGCGTATGTATCTCGCATAACTCAAAAATGGTATGTCCTAGAAAGTTGAAATTTGGTACATAGACTCGTAGTAGGGTCTAGTTGTGCACCTCCCCTTTTGGTTGCTTTCGGATGTTCCTAAGGGGGTCTTTTGCACCTTTTTGGGGGGAAATCATTGTTAATTTCGATGTAAACTCAAGTGGCGTTATAATTTGTCGGACACTTGGCGATATATCGCCAGTCTTTTGGTCGCCAAGTTTTGTCGCCAACTTGGCGACAAATTTGGCGGAGTTTTTTTTTTTTTGGTTTCAATTTGGCCATTGTTGGTGATATTTAGAGAATAAATATTGAATCACATTAAAATAGCGAATAATGGGGAAATGACATTAAATTGGAGTAAAAGGAAGTCATGTGATGCACACATCAGCTCGTTTAAATTTTATTTTACTGAACCGTGGTATATTTATAAAATGTTCTTTACGGAAATAATGCAAAGATATATTAATGTTTTCAAGGCTATTACCTGGTATTTGTATTTATTTGAAATCTAATTACAACGTGCTATGACTGTTATGTGTATATTTTAGAATTTGACTTGTCTTACATTCAAAATTTTGCAATTGTCTACCAGAAGAAAACCTTAGTAAAATACTAGGTAGTTTTTATCATTTTTGTTTTAGTTTAAAAAACATATTTATTTGTATCTTTTCTGCCCATGGTCGATTAAAAAAGTTACGAAAATTAATGCCATCGTAATTAAAAAAAAAAGTTTTTTTTTTTCGTTCAGTATGCGAATTTCGACTGCAAAGTGGTGCATGATGATTTCATTGATCTGTGATGTTATTTTGCATCATAGTATTTCACCTCATTGGGTAACTTTTTGTGCCAAGGCCGATTTGAAAAGTTATTAAAATTTAATGTTTTCGTACAGAAGAAAAATGCATTTTTGGGTTCAATTTGCGAACTTTGACCGCCTTGCATGAAGATGTCATTTGACCAACTTGAAATTTCACATGTAATTTCTTAGTTTAAGTGGACAACTTTTCTCACCCTAGCCAATGTGAAATTCCGGGAGAAAAAAAATCGATCTACTCTCCTGTATATATGACCATTGCTTCCGATGGGATGCCGTCAACAACCTCTAAAGCCAGCTGTTTTAAAAGGTCTGATTGGTTCACCTGATTATTGACAAAGGACTTTAAAACGTCATTATAAATTACATTTTCTACTGACGCAGTGGGAGGCAAGAAGTCTAAAATATTCTATTTCATTGTCGTGTGCCAAATGCTACATTTTTTCACTATCATGTGTAAAATACTACATTTTTTACTGTCATGTGCAAAATGATACATTTTTTCACTATCATGTGCAAACTACTAATTTTTTTTTTACTAGTAATAAATAATGCTACTTTTTTTTTTAACGATGCTGTGAGTTTTTAAAAATGACGTGGACGTGGCGCTCAAGTGTTCATTCACTGGTCAATTCCCATTCTTGTTTCATTTCTCAAATTATCTACATGACCTAGTTTTTTACAGATAAAATTAAGTGAGATCCAGTTAATTTTCAAATAAAGACCATATTTTACTTTTATTTTTTAAATGTTCTATTCAAATTCCAGTTAAATGTAGTGGAATTTGTTACGTCTTGGAATCATTCTTTTTGTAAAAACAAAAAGATACAGGCTTAATGCAACATTATGATTATGACGAATTATTATTATTAATTTTTCCCCCCCCCCATACAAATGTTTTTGAAACCATAGCATCAACTTGCCCCTCCTCTTACGCTCCCCTTATGGCCGGAGAATTCCCACAAACTGGAAAACACTGCTTTTCGGCAGTGTGTACTGTGTAATACATTATGGATTATTAGAATTCGATCCTTGCTGCTTAACTTAGTAAAAGAATCGTAATACTATTTTCTTAATTCATCAAAAAGTCATTGAGAGCTTTAAGGAAGGTAACCCTCAATCTTCTAACTTGGCCTAGGTGTCAGAAAATTTTTTTGTGCACCGATTGTAACACACGTCTCAGTCATTAAATTTATCAGCAACCTGCTCGATAATAAGAACGATTTGTTTCAGTCCGAATCCCTCTGATTCCCAATTAGTTCGGATTAACTAAGTTCCGCTAGATGTATACGCATCGTCATGTGTGAATCGTGTGCTCATTATGCGAATATTATACAGGGTGTTCCGTTTTAACCTGCAAGACCTTTAATTTTGCAACCGTTAGTCCTAGATGTATACTTCCAATTGCAAAAATGTTCAAAATCAGATGCAGTGTTAAGGTATTGAAAGTTTGAAGTGAATATAAAAATAAGTCAAAAAATACAAAATTTAACTTTTTATACTGGCCCCAGGTCCCCTAACTTATATTTAGGGAAATAATGCCCATTAAAAAATAATTTCAAAAAAAAAAAAAAAAAGAAATTAGTACGACCAATATTCACCGATATATAAAACGCAGCGTTTTGTGACTTAGACCACTTTTCACTCGCCATCAATAACACCTTTTGGGGGAAAATGTAGCGGTTAACAAGTGTTTAAAATGATATGAGTGCATAGAGCGTGGTTTCTCAAATTGTTCGAGGTTTTGTAGTGCGTTTTTGCGTATCACGGCATAACATTCACATTTATCTTTGAATAGCAATGAAATATATAAATACCCTGTTTTTCTTACTTTGACGACCTGTCATTCTTCTGAAAGGGCGATAAGTTCCAATCTCATCTCCTGTATAGTCCCTTAAAACTTTGAAATGGATACCTCCTTGAGTTTCGATCGCACAGATGTCAAGTTTTTTGTGTCAGTAATAGTTTTCAATGGAGATTATTTCTCTAAATATTAGTTACGGGACCTGAGGCCCGTATAAAAAGTTAAATTTTGTATTTTTTGACTTATTTTATTTTTACTTCAAACTTTCAACATCTTAAAACTCTGCGTCTGATTTTGAACATTTTTGCAGTTGGAAGTATACATCTAGGGGCTAACGGTTGCAAAAATAAAGCTCTTGCAGGTTAAAACGGAACACCCTGTATAAAGGAAGTAATTAAATAAAATTTCAATCCTTGTTATGCTTTCCAGTAGTCAATTTAGACTCGCTGTGTGTGGTGGAAGGGGTGAAAAATAATTCCTTCATGCAATTTCTAATCACTATTCATCGTTTTTTCCCCTAAAAAAATCCAAGATTGACAAAATAGACCCCAAAACAGGTTATTAGCATTGCTTGATTTATACGAAGCTATTTCCTTTAAATATATGAAATCGTTCGATACTTTTCCGTTAAAGGCATGTCAATTATACGCATATTTTTTCATTTTTTGCAATATTTATTAATTTATCGCTATTGCAAACTGAAAAATGTTTAGTAAGCGACATTTAACGACTTCAATAAATTGCTACATTTAAGTATAGCCATATGCATGTAGATATCGCCAACCGTTTTGAGCAGTATTTCTATTGTCGTCAACGGTAGAAAGTATACAAGTTGCCAAACCAAGTGACGTCCTTTTAACTGAAAAGTACCAATATTTCAATATGCCAGTATATTTATAACACTTACCGTCTGTCCACGTTTGGCATAGAATCGGCACGTGGCCAGTTAAGACGACTCCGTCTGAGGGAGGGGAAAAGGAAAAAAAAATGCCAGTGTTTCGCTTATTTCAAAATGACTGCTTAATTTAGAGGCTAAAAAAATATTTAAAGGCAAACTAACATTCCTGCAAACTAATAGACGCTTCCATTTCCCGGCGTAAACCGGTTGTTCTCTTTTCCATCTTTGGTCAAACAGTAATGTTTCAGAATTAAAATAAGTAAAGGAATAATAAATAAATAAATAAATAAATAAATAAAAAAAAATCCCGTGTTCACCCCTGGCATTCATTTGAATTTTAACTTCCTGAACTCAAATAACTGTTTTCGCAATGACGAATAGGGAAGTTTTCGATTTTTCAATTTTATTTTTATGTGATAGAGTAACATGTATGAACATCATAGGTGAAAAAACTTTTGCGATACGATAAGTAGTTTTTTTTTAATTAATTTTTAAAGTTCAAGCCCTTGTGACGTCAAATGGCATAGGAAGTGACGTCATGCGCTTTCCGATAGGAGAGAAACGCTAGCGAACCGGTTCCCATGTGATGGGAGAAACTGAAGAATTTCTTTCGACTTCGAAGACGAAACGTAAAAGGCTTATCTCCTCGCATTTAACTCCTCGCGTTTCTGGAACATTAAACCTCTCATCCTCTCGTAAATATTCGAATATCATCATTGGTATTACTTCAGGAAGATTATTTAGATTGTGCTTTAACGAATCCGACCTCCATAGTGTGTTCAAAAGGATTATTGAATTTCTAAAAAATAAAAATATCAGCGCGCTCAAAATGTCCCTAGCGAAAACAAGGGATCTTCGGCGGAAGGCGGCCCATTCGCGCCCTGTGACGTAGGCTCGTGACGTTTCAGAAGAGCGCACTTTTGCGCGTGGAATTTTAAAAATTCATTAAAAATCAACCACGGTGTTTTAAAATTCGGCGATGGTGAATTTTTTAGTTTTGAGGGTCAATTAACAATATCAAATAGCCAAAATATGAACATTTAATAGGTTGCAACTTCCCTATTGCGAATGGACTCGACTCGTCGGGTTTCTTGTTTCTACAAATTGAATTAACTCGAAATGGAGAAGAAATTTGCATCCGTCAAATTATGGCTGATGATTTTCCATAAATATCCATAAAAACAGAAATGGTAAATAGGATGAGGTAAGGAAGATATGTTTATCATGATCAATTTGCACTCATACACTTGTCATAAAGATTATATTTGCAGCGTATGTGGTATTTTTATTTCTTATCAATCTTAAATGATGAGAATAAGTAATCTAAAATATTGTATTTAGGTGAAGTTTTGTTATTTATATGTTCATCCATATAGGTGGTTTTCCTGAAAAAAATTGATTTTACACAAAACCCCGTTTTTTAATGAAAAATCTGCTTGCGTTAAGCCTTGATAAAGCTGCAGATGATTTGTAACCATGACGACAAAAAATAGTCTCTAAATAAATATTAAAAATAACAAGCTAGACCTTTTCTAGTCGTCATAATCTGAAAAATCAAAAGAAAGTCAACTACGGTCAAATAAAGATTTATAAGCAATTCGTGATTCATCAAAAATAAATAAATAAATAAATACATAAATAAATAAATAGATAAATAGATAAATAAATAAATAGATAAATAAATAAATAAATAAATAAATAAATAAACCCCCAGCACAAATTGATATTGTGATAGTAATGTGTACAGTTAATTCAATTATATAATAATGTTAATTGATAATAAAAAAAAATCCATACTTGATACGAAACGAAAATAGCATTTTGATAGCTAATAAATCTGCTAAACTTTTAAAAGATTTTCTCAGAATTACAGTGAGGAGAATGATGTCACAAAGAAATAATTTTTTCTTTTTTTTTTATTTTGTCTCTTCTAATAACAACGTTCTATTTTTTGGTTCATGTGATCTAATTGCACTCGATTGTGATCGTTCCTCGCAACCGTTTTTCAAAGGTTTCCTATTCACTCCTTCGTCGCTCCCTCTTTTAGCAGCACTTGCTTTATTTTCAGGTTGCGTTATTGTTGTTATGGAAACAAGAGCCGGGTTAATAAGGTTCTTTATAATACTTTCCTTACGCTTGTTCTGTCTTGGTTGGGTTGGTGAGGCAAGCCTTTTAATTGATGCCAAAAATAAATAATATCAATTACGAGGGCCTTTTTTTCAAGGTCTCATTGGTTGCGAAATGAAAACCATAGCAAAAATGAAAACTGTTTAATTTGGAATAGTTTGACACATCATCTAGCTCAGAGGTTCCCAAACTTCAGACCTCCACGGACCCTCTTCGGAAAAATCACGAACTTCGCGGCCACTCCCCCCCCCCCAAAAAAAAACACAATTAAATCTTTTTTTTTCCTAATATATTTTTCGCTTAATTTCCTTTAAATTTATTTTCATTCATTGTTCTGTATATTTTTCAGAGCTCATGTCTGGTTTCAATTTCTTACATTATTATTTTGGCTTATGGAAGTAAAATTCTATTTAAAATTCAATTAGAAATAAAAATGTTATCACCGAATTTCTACAACAAGTTTACTAATAAAAATGAACATTTGAAGTTAGTGAACAAAATACTGTTAGTCTAGTTTAAATGTGTTAATTTTTCATATGAAATGTATTACTATGGCGTATTAGAATTTTAATTATTAACTATAGTTCGGGAAAATTTACCCTGGCATCGTCATAATGCTGTGTAATGGATAAGTCTTGAAAATTTTGGAGCAAAAGATTTATTTGAAATGTAATATCCCAGCTGTAAAAAATGTGCCTCTATGTTTGAATTTTACGTAATATAGTAACAATATGAACAATCTGTAACAATATGAACTTCGTCATGTACACAAAATTAATTAATGTGTATTGTGTTTACTTACGAGAGTGTGGGAGTGGGGCTGCTGCGTCCAGCACGTACTTTAGTTGGGCTTTTTCATCCCTCATAAATGTGGTTTCCCTTTGAATTAAAATATCGGTACTCGTCCTTCAATCTCTATTATATTTAACTTTGAAGCTGGATAGTACCGCGGACCCACTGGCATGGATTCGCGGACCCCCAAGGGTCCGCGGATCACAGTTTGGGAAACTCTGATCTAGATACTTCCCTAAATAGCCATCGTACTACTTGAGACATCTGACGTAGCATGGCTCTAACTTTCCTAACTCTTATCACTGGTTTGAGCCAAACTTTTATCCTCTGATCCAGATTTTCATGAGAGCAAAAAAAAAAAAAAAAAAAAAAAAAAAAAAAAAAAAAAAAAAAAATCGGAAGGAGTCAAGTCTGGACCAGTGGTTGGAAAAACTACATTTTTTTTGTAGCGAACTACAACTACAACTACTTTGTTACAAATGTAGTTAACTACAACTACAACTACTTTTTTCAAAATGTAGCAACTACAAACTACTTTTGAAATGTAGTCGCTACTTCGCTACTTTCTAAAAAAATAAGTAAATAAAAAGCATACACAATAGGTTGTCCCTCAAAAAATGAAAGTCAGTATTTCAAGTCGTATACCCTCTTGTATTTTTCCTCTTGTGTCAAAACCAGGGCTGCGGAGTCGGAAGGAAAATAGCCGACTCCGACCCCGACTCCGACTCCGGGGTTTCGAAACACCCGACTCCAACTCCAACTCCGACTCCAATTCCGGCTTTTTTATTTATTTATTTTTCAATTCAACCCCTATCCCCCTCATGAGAAGGGAGGAAAACCTCTATACAGAGATTGAAATATTAATTTGTTTCTTATGAAATTTAAGCGCTGTATTTTTTTTGTAAAATTAAGAAGCATACAACGTCAGAAATTGAATTTGAAAATCAAATTCTTCCAATAATTACGATTTTAAAATTGAATTTACATAATCATCCTATTGTTAAAAAAAATTGAAAAGGTTTAACTTGCTCCCCATTAATGTTTAACGAATAGATGTTGATCAAATCGTGTGATTTTCAAAAACGCTTTTTTTGCTAAGTCAAAAAACCTTTCTTGAGCGAGGGCGGTCCGCTCCGGCCGAGATCCATCTGGTGGGTGACACCTCAAGTATATTTCAGAGTTTATAAAAACAATACACATACTTTAATTCTGAAAAAAAAAAAAAAATCCCCAATAAATTTGAAATTATATTTCATCTATAAAATTTCAACGAAAATAGGGCACTATACTTGTATTGAGGGAAAATATGGGGGTACATGTACGCTTGGAGAAAATTTTACAGAAAATGCGGCAATATACAGCTTTGTACAAATAGCTTTTCTTTTTCCTATAATTATTCCCTCAATTTTTAATTTTAATTTTACTGGCTGCTTTAGAATTAATCTTGAAATGAAGATTTTAAGATTAACTGCAATTATTTGAGTGTTGTAACCAAGATATTTGTTCTATTTCATACTTTTGTTGAGAATCAAGCTTGTAGATGTTGTCCTTAGATTGAAAAGACAGATATATTTTATCATGTCTTTTAGATTTGCGCCTTTGCACGCCAACATTAAGTTGAATTACAGAACACCGTAAGATACCTCTCGAACTACGGGCTCCAACTTGCTCAAAGGGTACATTCCTTTTACAATTTTATAACTGAGGTCGAAGTAAAAAAAATGTTATTATTGTTGTTTTAAAGTGATTTTAAAATTTTTTAGTATTGTTGTTTTAAAGTGATTAAAAAAATATAAAATGTTAGGTAAGAAAACCGTGCTCACAGTTGCTATTATTTCAAGAATGTTGAAAAACAAGCAAACTAGGGAACAGCGTAGGTGGCTATTACAGAAAATTCGATAAACAATCAAGCCAGCTGGTTATTAATGACAGTTGTTTTCTTATTAGTAGGCTTTTATACATGTAATCGAATCAACTGGTAGTCAGTTTTTCAAAAAATGCCAGGAGAGTCAGCGAAAATTAAAGAAAAAAAAGTAGACCGGAGTCGGAGTCGGCATATTTTCTACCGACTCCGACTCCAACTCCTTTACGCCAAAATCAGTCCGACTCCGACTCTTCGACTCCGACTCCGACTCCACAGCCCTGGTCAAAACAATCGTGAGAAAAAGTTTCATATAATTTGCACAACAGCAATCCGTGCCGACTTGCACCTGAAAGTGTAAAACAGTACTTGTATACTAGGCCAAATCGAAAAAAAGAAAAAAAATTTTTTTTAGAAACTCGAAATTTCTGTTAATAAAACGTTTCCCCTGTACCCAACACCCCACATCTACCAAAAGAACATTTATTCAAATTAAAAAACATTTAGATATGTCACACTTGACCTAAAATTTATAATTTTATTTAAAAAAATGATTTTTTTGTCAGTTATCTTTTAAAAAATTACATATAAATTTAAATAGAATATCAAGTTCAAAAATTACTGGCGAACACATTTACAAATCAACAATTACAAACGAATAATAAATACATAATATAGTATTTTAAATGAAAATTTTAACTCAACCTGGAAAAAATCCATATCTTTGAGTACTATGTTGGAGACTTAAAAATTGCAGGAAAACAAAAATTTCTATTTAACGCTAATTACCCACTTTTCTATTTTACTGTATTTTTTTCCTTTTTTTTTCAGCTTGATAATTTCGTAAAATCTTACTTTTCTGAAAATGTGTATCAAAAACTTAAATTTTTTGATGAAAATTATAAATGTTAGGCCACGAGTGGGATATCTAAATGGCTTTTAATTTAAATACATGTTTTTGAGGTGCATATGTGGGGTATAGGAGCAATGTTTTATCAACATAAATTTTTAGTTTCTAAAAAAACATTTTATTTTAATTTTGCCTAGCATTACAAGTGCTGGTTCTCACTTTCAGACATAATCGGCACTTGTTGCCGTTGTTCAAATTATGATTTTTTTTTTTTTTTTGACGTAAAAGGATAAAATATAAGAGTGTGCGACTTGAAAAATCAACTTTAGATTATTTTTTTTTGGGGGGGGGGGGGGACACCCTTATACACACACACCGTAAGAGGTTTGAACAAAAAACGATTGATAAATTAACTCATCAGAAGGCACTATGAAAAATGCCCGTTATCATACTCTCATACTGTAATGCTGGTATTTATTGTAAGTCCTCCAGAACAGTTCATTTTTTCCCTTTTCTATAACATTTTTAGTAGCTTCTTTTTATTAGGTGAATACTGTCGAAAATTTAAGCCTCACTAAAATATTTTTATTTTACAATCTTCGGCCTGTTCATATAAAATTCACAAAATTTTCAACTTGCGAAATCACCGCTATCTTCATTTTTGCGAAAATAAGTGCTTTTTTCCATATAAATATTGGTGAAATATGAAAATTACGATGACAAACTAATGGCGTCAAACAGATAGAACGTATGGCGTCAAAATGAAATGCCTGAGGTCAGCTGGTATTTTTATGAGTCTTATTTCTCATTGCATCTGATGATGTACCTTGTGTAAAATTTACGCAAGTTAAATTCGTTTTAACCTTGATTTTTTTTTCAGTTTATATAAAAGTAGTTTCCAGAAATCGCTACAAAGTACTATTTTTTGTAGTTAACTACTCACTACACTACTTTTTTAAAAAAGTAGTGCGCTACACTACAAACTACTAAAAAATGTAGCTACTACAGTAGCGTCGCTACTTGTAGCGCGCTACTTCCAACCACTGGTCTGGACTATGGTCAGAAAATATCATGCACCATAAATATCTGAACGCCCTTCATCAAAACTTCAACATTCTTTCCACAAGTTGCTCTAACTCTTGCTCTGAAGGTTTGTTTAAAAAGTAGGGCTGGTACTGCTATCACTTGAGAATTTTTTAAGATTTTTTGCTCGACGTAATCCTAGTAAAACATACCATGTTCACATGTGCCCCTTTTCCCCTATATGTCTGTATGCTCGAATTTTATCATTCGGTTAAATTGAGATTTCATTCATAAAACCAATAATATTTACAATCCGTTAATAAATATAAATAATGTATGTTTTTGAACCAAATGAGAAAAAAACATTTTTCAGATCCGTTTATAGCAATGTATTTATTTTTTTGTTTTTAAAATAGCTTTAACTTGAATAGAATTTGTTTTAAAATACTAGGAGAATGTACAATAAACATATTTTACTTATTTACTAAAAGAAAGAAAGAAACCTTAAAATTTATTTTAGATAAAAATTAAAGCATTTAAAAAATCATATTACAATTAGGAAAGCAAAACAAATACAAAAAAGGATTGCAAGTAAGAAATTGGCTTATAAAACACGACCATTTACATACAGGCAAAATAAAAATATTATGCATTCGCTAATTTAGGCCCCCCCCCCCCAATATTTTGTTCAAATACAGGGTGCGGAGAAAGTTCCCACAATTTTATTACATATTTCAATAGGCTGTAACTAACACATAATTCAACAAATCAACAAGTTAAAGCAATAAAAACTCTTTATTGAATCAATAATAATAACATTAAACAAAAAAATTATAACAATTGTTCAAAATTGGCACCTTGGGCTTCAATACATTTACGGAGCCTCAGTCTGAAATTGCCGACGATGCTCGCGCACGTATCCACCGTTATCTCATTCCAGGACGCCTCAGAGCCGTTTTGAGCATATCGACCGTGGGGTATCGTTTTCCCGAGATATTTTCCTTCAAGATTGACCACACCGAGTTATCCATCGGATTGCGGTCCGGTGAGTTAGGGGGCCAAACATCCTTGCCCCAAAAACCTGGGAACAGATCTTCGCAGATGGCAATCGTCGATCGGACCGAATGCGCAGGAGCCCAGTCTTGTTGGAGTGTGAATCCATCTTGGCCAACAAGCGGCGTCTTCCCAGTGGCACACATGCCAGCCCAGACCATTACGGAGCCTGGAAAGTGACTGTGTCCGATGATTTTTGCAGCAGCGGTCTTCTTCTGACCCTTCTTAAGCAGTTGGCGATGATTTTGACGGTTATGTATGGGCTCGATGGTGAAAATCTTCTCATCGGTAAAGAGAACCTTCGAAAGGCGAGCACCAGCGGTCAAGCGAAGCATCCGTCGACCTTTTATCAATCTTTTCTGTTTCATTGTATCATTGAGGAAGTGGAGGCGATTGATCTTGTAAGAACGAAGTCCCAGCTTGCTTTTCACGATGGTTCGTACGCTTTTTTCGCTGATCTCCAGTTCTTTGGCCATCTTTCGCATTGAGCGCTCTGGATTGCGACGGATGCGACAGCTGATCTTCTGCACATTCGCTGGAGTCGTTGCAGTGGTTGGACGACCACTCCCTGGACGGTCGGCAGTCCCTCCAGTCTCCTTGTAGCGTTTCACAGCGTCATAGACTGTTTTACTCTTGAATCCAGTCGTTCGAATAATATCGGCTGTTTCCATTCCCTTCTTGTGTAATTCAACGACTGTAACACGCACATTTTCACGATTCATAGCTCACTAACTCAATGAACTAACAAAGAACAAATGATTAAACCTCAAATACTTTTAATGCCAAAAAACAATATGTTCCAAATAATTCGCCAACATACAATTTTAACGCCAAAAAAGCGTTTTAAACAAAATTGTGGGAGTTTTCTCCGCACCCTGTACGACTTTTTATGCTTATATATTTACTAGAAAATCGCCCCTCAAGGCATGACGGGTGAAAATTGCTTCTACATTTGAACGAAGCCATTGCTTGTTTGGTGATATTTTGATAGTTAAAATTGTAACTCTAACTCCAGTGGATTAACCCTAAATTCCAGTAGATAGCGGTCATTGTTGATCATTTTTTTGTCTCTTCATTCCCTTAAAATGACACAATATTATCAGTAAAACAGTTAAGTTACCGGATCAAGTTCAGTCTCGTCACAATAAAGCCTTACCCTACACGTTAAGCATCACAAAACATATTATCAAATTATCATGCCGTAAGCGAGTTTCATAGTTGAAACACGCGCGTTACTTGAACATTTGCTATTATATGTATGAGGATTACAATGAGAATAAATACTTGGCGGAAAAAACTATTCACGATAAAATGTCATCCCTCTCCTGGCAAGAAAAAAAGCGAGAGAGAGAGAATCATTCAGTATAGAACGTCTCAACCACCGCTCCCTGGTATACAAATTATGTATAAAAATCTTTAGTTAACTGAGTGAATCGGAACGCCACGGGTGAAATCCCTCCCCCCCTTTTTGAGAATTAAGGGTTGTTTCACTTTCCCCTCTAGCTTTTTTTCTTGCGATATTTTTAAAACCATTTTTCTTCAAAAAAGAAAAAAAATCAATCAGTCGAAATGCCGCCCTTCTGGCTGCTGTGCCCCTGGCGAGAGCCACTCCTGCTCACCCCTAGTTACGCAACTACCCAAGCTACAACACTCTTCCCTACCCCTACACTCTGTAAGAAAGAAATAAGTGAACAATTCTGCTTACGAAGTATAAACTTGTGCTTGCATCTATTGTTTGAAAGCACACAACCAATCGAAAAAAGGACAAGATAGGGTTCAATGTCTTACATGTCAAACCGCAGGGTCCCGTGACAAGTATGCGAAAAGAAATACCTTATTTTTGTTAGTAAAATCTAAAAATGATTAAGAAGATCACTAAATAGTTATGTTTTTAATTAGCAGTAAGCCCTATGATTTTAACTTAGCCTATAAAATGTTCTTTAACTAACTATTTGTGATTTTCTTATTTTTAGAATATTTTAAGAGAAATAAAACATTTAAGCTTTTTAAAAAATCTATTTCACTTTCGCCTTGGTATCATTTTTAATATGCGTAAAGTGCCACAATCGATGCGTAAACGTGCCCCGGGTTCGGGGTTAGTTTACGCAATCGACTTGGACTGCAAAAACTTTTTTTACAGTTAAAAACACAAGCTGAGCAACAACTGAGTATACGCATTTTTTGACTTCATTAACTGCTTCATAAAACAACAATGTCTAAAATTTCTTTGGTTAAAACCTAAAAATTAGAAAATTCCTTGAAAAAAATCCGCGTAAACGTGCCCCGGGTCTATCTTAAATAATTGTAATGCAACACAAGCTTAGTTTATGGTGCCCTCGCATATCTTGGCTGCTGGGGCGATCGCTCGCTTGCCGGACTGCCCTGTATGAAAATCATTTAAAAAACTTGATTCCTTTCTCTCTGAATATTTTTATAATATATTATAAGCTATGCGCAATAGTAATGTAATACTTTCATGTGTTCTCACTTAGAGTTTCAGGAAGAGTATCACGGGAAATTATAGTTTAGAATGTTGTCCCTATAAGCAAAACATGCTAGGAACTTAACTCGAGGTTAAGAGTTAAAGGGGAAGATAATGGACGTTAAACACCGAGAAGAGATAAAATAGAGGGAGTGAAGACTTTCATTCATGAAACAAAGACACCAAATCACGTGATAGATTTTAAAACGAAGCATCGGAAGAAATCAGGTTTCATTCGCTAGTTTGACGCAAAACGTGTCAATCATTCGTCGTTGTTAAGTCATGTGACTTGAGATCGTTATCCAAGATCTTACTAAGCCAAATATTGGACTCGCTCCCTCCGTTCATAATTCCTGCTGTAATTCGTTAACACTCCTCTGGTTTACCCTTGAAGAAAAGCATCATTCGATGCAATATTTTAGCAATCAGCTAAACTAGCACAATTAGTACAATCCGCCTGTTAAAAAGACAAAATGTGAATAGTTAAGGTGAGCCATCGCTGAGTATAAAAACTGTTGAAATGAATATCAAATCATCCGCAGTTACAATTGCATAATTTAGAGCAGTTAAAGCGTGTAATCCCAATTTTCCCCACTGAAATAGATCATCTTTCTCAATCTGGCAACAGAATGAAAAGTGCTACATCTAAACTTCTCGTCACGAAATGGCGAAGAATTGCAATTTCGTTGCACAATTAAAATGGAGGCACTTAATCAGTGTGATTAAGAAAGAGCTTTCTACAGCGTCATCAATTCATTTTTCCGAGATTCTTGAATATTCTGAAAGTAATGAACAACTTATTAAAGAACGCGGCATTAATAAAGGAGGAGATTAATGGAGGTACGCGGAATGTTAACCTTCTGCAAAAACAAAGAGATTTAGTGCTATAAAAGGACACTTCATTTTCAAGAGGAAACTTTTTATGCACTCATAAATGCAAGGAAAACATTAATGTAAAGTAGTTATTTTTACTAGAATTTCCCGCGCAAAAAATATTTTACGTACTAAGAGCTTCGAGTGATGCCTCCGAATTGCATATTTTACAGCAGGTCGTAAAGTAAAATAAGATTTAACAGATGATGGTACGAAGGATTTTTATGAGCTTTTAAAATGTAACAACTTTAATTTGGTATAAAAAGAATTTTTAGACGTTTCAAATTAAAACGTTTATTTTGAGAAAAACTGATGTTAAGGTTACAATCTTGAATGGTTTGAGCGAAACACAAATGAGTCTTTCTGAGACTCGCTAAGTTGAATTTTCAAATGTTTTAAGTTGGAATCCTTGAGATTGTGGAAAAGTTGATATAAAAACGAATGTGACTTTTTGTTTATATTTCTATGAAATACTAGAAAGTCACCCGTCAAGGTATGACGGGTGAAAATTGCTTCTACATTTGAACGAAGTCATTGCCTATTTGGTGATATTTTGATGGTTGAAATTGTAACCCTAACTCCAGTGCATTAACTCTAAACTCCAGTAGGTAGTGTTCATTGTTGACCATTTTTTCGTTTCTTCATTCCTCTAAAATGACACAGTCTTATCAGTAACATAGTTAAGTTACCAGATCGAGTTCAGCCTTCTTACAACAAAGCTTTTCCCTGCACTTTAAACATTACCAAAACATATTATCAAATTATCATGCCGTGGCGCGAGTTTTATTGTTGATGATGTCAGGAGCGTTCCTCGAACATTGGCTATTATATATATATGAGGATAGCTCTGTTTTCTTGTTTTTGGCTAGAGTTAGTATCTACAAACACGCTTGTTTGCATACTTGCTTATACTGGAACATTTATTCCGGTCAAGTCAGGTTGCCATTTGAGGAGATAGACGAAAATCACTTGCCCTCTAGAATACACAGGAGTGTGTTTATTTCAAGAGAGAGAGAGAGAGACGTTGAGAAAAAGAGAGAGAGAGTAATATAAATAGAAAAAGAATTTGTAATTTCTAAAGCAAAACATACGAAATTCATTGAATTTCATTGTTTCGTATTACTGTCTAATGTTGCTACGGCAACTATGGACATTTTGCGCCGAAAGGTGTAATGGAAATACATTGAAGAATCGAAAGGCGGGAATTGGGTGTAAAATCACACCTAACTTTTGATTTTCCGTCATATTGTTAACCTTAGTATAGTATTATTTAAAATCAGTTATGCCTCCCCCCCTCTCCCAGGAGAAAATTCTGGTTATGCTAGTTCGCTACGCATTGAGTATTGTCTTGTCCACTGCTCATAAGCAGCGATAATCTCTTGTTTCACGCTACATTCTCTTTACGGAAAAATCATACCCGATAAAATGTGAAAAAAGTATATTGAAATGAATTTCACAAGCTCTTCACATGCTCCTATAAACACTATTTTTTCCTTTTGCGTTTAAAAGTTTTAATGTATAGTGTTATGGATTTTCATTATACAGTATTCCGTAGTTTTTATCCTTTTAAATGTAGTTAGGGGAAACTAGGAAGATTTGATCATTGGGGAGGTTGGACCCACCCAGTGGCGTACGTTGTGGGTCTGGCGCCCCTGGCAAACATAAGAAATTGCGCCCCCCAGCATCGTCTCGATGGGAAGTCATCAGAGGTCACTGTGACCTCCCAAAAAAATTTTGGGGGAAACATTTGACTAATTGATTCGAGAAATTAGGTGACAATATCATAACTTTTTATTTTTATTTTATATTTTTGAATTGTTTTCAGTGATCCCAATTTTCCTTCGCAGTAGATGTTATGTATGGTTATATGTGCATACTCGAATTTTATCATTCGGTAAGATTGGGATTTCATTCGGCATATAATTCAAAATTCTCCCTTTCCCAAAAATTTTAGTTCTCCCCCCACTATTTCACATAAATTCAATAAAACGAATAATATTTGCAACTCGTTAATAAATATAAATAATGTGCATTCTTGAACCATATGGGAATAAAAAAAAATTCAGTTTATAACAATGTATTTATTATTATTATTTTTTAAACAGCTTCAACTTTTAATAGAATTTGTTTCACACTATTAGGAAAATGTACAGTAATACCGTAACATAATTTATAATGTATTTAACATAATTTAATAACATAATTTACACTCTTACTAAAGAAAAAAGAAACCTTAATTTTTTTTAAATGAAAATCAAAGCATTTAAAAATTCTATTATAATTAGGAAAGCAAAGAAAGTACAAAAAACACTGCTAGTCGGAAATTGTCTTAAAAACACGACCGTTTACACACGGGCAAGATAAAAGTACACATTACTTATTGAACAACCGTCGTATTTTTAAAGGAGTTAACCTGAGGCTATTATTACACTAATTGATAAATTTCAATAAATTTGATGAAAAGGTTTGAAGGAAAAAATAACCTCCGCGAAGTAGTGAGGGAAAACTGTATCTGTAAAATTTTCAATTTTAATGTTTTACGAAAAAACTACTGAAGAATTTTTTGTGTTTGAAGTTAGCAATATGCGTAAAATCAAACTGTATATTGAAGCACAGATTATGTGTATTTATAGGTTCATATCACGCTTGGCAAAACATAAAAAGTGCTTAAAATATAGAAATTTGGACTTTATAGGGTTTCTTTATTAGAGAGGTACAGGCCAGAGCTCACTATACTACTCTATAATAGATAAGGGATACAGAAAAAGGTGTCCGTTTGAAAAAGAATTCCTTGTATGTCCTGAAGTTTTAGTTTTAGTGCTCAGAAATACATTTTTAGTATTTTTCAATAAAAGTACAGTAAAGTACAGTCGATTTCAGAACTACATGCCTTGGCCATGACATCGCATTAACCGAGCTCATATTAACTCAAAAAAGTATGCATATATATATATGTGCGTGTATAAACATATTTTTATATTATATTTATACAATTTTTATTTGACTAAATTTTCTTATTGCAATGAAGAAAAAAAAATACTTAAATTACAAATATTTTAATTACATTTTTACAGAACATTATTAACCTACTGAGAAAACAAATAATGTTATTCAATTCAGCGAAAAGATCCTCAATTTTAAAGTCAAAAGTTTTATGAACGTATAAAGCGAAATATGAGCTCTTGCTTTTAAACTAAGCACTTTGTGCTGTGAAATTGCTTTCTTTGTGCTCAAAGCTTTGAGTTTTCTTTGAGTTGTCCATTATAATGTGTAGAACATAATCGTAAAAATGTAGTTCCATTGCTGGTAGAACTTTTAGGCACTTTTAAATAGCAAGGTTAAGATATTCATGTTGTCAAAAATAAAAGATTAAGCATAAAATGGCTTAAGTGCACAGAATTCAACATATTTTAACCGCGTTTAGAATATTAATATTTTCGTATGCATTTTTCGTTATAAGATTAGATTTTTTTTTCACTTAAACTATTAATAAACAGTTTTCGAGTTAAGAGACGAAATAATTTCGAAAAGTGTGCAATAATTTGAGTTGCATTTATTGCATAGTAAAAAACTATTTTAGCGATTTCAATGTAGAAAACTTTTGAAATGTATTTCACAGCATTACGTTAAGAATTTCATGCCAGGCAGGACGTTTTATAAGCGTACTGTTTCGAGAAAAATACTTTTTGAATCGATTGCTCCATGGCTTCGTACCTCAGGTGAAATTTGTTCAATGTGCCAAAGTATTTTAATTGGGCACTCTAATTTCATTCATATAAGACTCCGTGTTTTGATGGGAAAAAATTCATTTTTATTCAGGAAAAATCTACCCCAGAGCCAGAAGGATGTAACATTATGATAATTTTACATGAGGGAAGAAAAACTTTTTTCAGGCTCACGCAAAGGATGGGACGCGCGTTCTTTTAACCAGGGCTGCGGAGTCAGAAGGAAAATGGCTGACTCTGACTCCTGGATTTTGAAACGTCCGACTCCGACTCCAACTCCGGCTTTTTTTTATTCATTTTTTCAATTTCCCCCATTTAGAGGAAAGGGGGAAACCTCTAAACAGAGATTGAAATACCAATTCCTTTTTATGAAATTTTCGCGTAGTATTTTATGTAAACCTAAGATGCATACAGCGTTAGAAGTTCAATTTGAAAATCAAATTTTCAAATAGTTACGATTTTAAGAATGAGATTACATAAAAATCCGATTAAAAAAAAATTGAAAAGGATTAATGTGCTCCCCTTTAATGTTCAACAAATAGATGTTTGTCAAATCGTGTGCTTTCAATTTTTAAAGGCTATAACTTGAGAGAAAAAAGTTTTTTTGCAAAATCAAAAAACTTTACTTGAAAAGGGGAGATCCGCCCCGGATGACACACATCTGGTGGGTGACACACCAAGTTAATTTCAGAGTTTATAAAAAAATATAAATACTTTAATTCTAAAAAAAATCCCCAATAACATAATTTTATAAAATTAAATCGTAAATAGGGCACTATATTGCGGAGAAAAGCCGGGTACATACACGATATACGTCTTGAGCAAATTTTACACAAAATAAGGCATACAGCTTTGTACGAATAGCTTTTACTATACCTATATTTCTTCTTTGCTCAATTTTTAATTTAAATTTTTTAAGCTGCTTTAGAATTAACCTTAAAATGAAGATTTTAAGATTAACTGCAATTACTGAGTGTTGTAACCAAAAAAGCATATTTTATTTCATACTTTTTAGTGAGAACCAAGATAACATTCTTTAGATTTAAAACAAATTAGATACATGTTACCAGATCTTTTGGATCCGCGCTTTTGCGTCAAAACATATTTGAATTTGTCGAACACCCTCAGAAGTTTCCACCCGAGCTACGGGTCCCGATTTGCTCAAGGGATGCATCACTTTTACTATTTTATATTTGAGATCGAAGAAAAGAATATATTATTATTTTTATTTGTCAGTGATTACTGTAAATGTTAGGCAGCGAACCGTTTGCTGACAGTTGCTATTAGTTTAAGAAAGTTAAAAAAACAAGCAAACTAGCGGTTCGGCGGAAGTAGCTATTCCTGAAAGTGAAATTCCGATAAATGAAGAAGCCAGCTAGTTGCCAATAGCAGTTATTTTCTTATTAATAGGTCTTTATACAAATCAAACCAATTTGTCAGTGGCGCACACAAGGGAGGGGTCCAGGGCTCCGAACCCCTCCCATACCATTTGCATTTCTTTTTCGGTTTATTATGGTTCTATGTAACGTAAAATGATTCCAAAGTGAAAAAATAAAACCTTCTTGTTAAAAGATTTTAAAAAAGTTGTGCACTTTTCCTATAACGATTTGCACAAGCGAGGGAACCTAAAATCATACTTAAGAAGTACCATGTACTATGAACGTTTAATGGGATCTTGCACTGCTGAATTCAAGCAATATCACCATCACACACTAAGGAAGTTATAAAGAAAATCGCGGAAGAAGAACTAGAGAACTAGATTTTATTCTACCACACACACACATATTTTGTAAGCCAATAGAGGCAGGCTGGTGACTACAGGTATAAATGAATTTACTCTAATAATCATGCTTTTAGTTTTGTAACTACAGATTAAAATGAGATTTCCTTTGGTCTTCAGATTATGTGATTCTTCAAACTGAATTTGCTTTGCTGTTTTCATTTTTGAATTATGAGAAAAGTAAAAGCATAAATTCTTGTGCTTTCTGGTAATTTAATGAAGCATCTGTTATTAATATTTTGTTTCATTAATTAGTGCTAATTAATTATTCAATATTTTTTTCTTCTATTTTTGTTCTCGAGAATCGATAAAATCAACTGAATATGTTTGATGGCTTATTGGGGTATGATATTGAGAATGGGGCTTTTGACCTTGGACCCTCCCCTTGCCAAACTCCTGTGTGCGCCACTGCAGTTTGTAATCAGTTTTCTAAAAAAATGTAAGGAAAGTAAGTGAAAATTAGAGAAAAAAAGAAGCTAGGAGTCGGAATCGGTATGTTTTCCGACGATTCCGACTATTTCCCAAAATCAGTCCGACTCCGACTTCACAGCCCTGCTTTTAACCCTGGCAAAAATTTGAAAACGTGTTTTACTTCCTTTTACAAAAAAGGACGTACAGTCGAATCCCGACTTACGCGAGGGATACGTTCCAAGACCCCTCGCGTAAGTCGAAATTTCGCGTTGTGGCGAAGGGTATGAGTAAAAACTTTTATAAATATACCCAATTATTTTAAACACTTGTAAACACCACCTGAAACTGTTAAATATCACTTATCAACTATACATTACTGTTTCTTACATAAAAAGCTGAATTTTTATTTATATTAAAAAAAAAAAAAAAAACGTTTTATTCAACCCAAAATACTACTACGATGCACAAAATCAATGATTAATGGGAAAGAAAGATAAAATAAACCAGTACGGTACGTATATTATGTAGTAAGAAAAACAAATGCACTATAGTTGTAATGTATAGTAGATCCAGTAATGATACTTGTAACTTAAAAAAGTGAAGATGATGATGGTTTATGCTGCGTGATCAAACCGTTATTCTTATGTATTTTTAAATAAACAATACAGTTGCTTCACTATTTTTTATAACATTTCCATCTATGGCAACACCCCTCTTCCTGGTTTCTTAAATTTACAATACAAGAGCAGCTTCCATTTTCATAATTTTTGCATTTTCCTTAGATACTACTCGGTGAATTTTTACGGATTTCCTTTGTTTGACTTTTACCTGTACATATGGAAGATACACTCAGACCAAATTATCGTGCTACCTTCAACGTATTTTATAGTTGTCCATGGACATAACTATTAGCTTTTCTTTATAATTGTCAGAAACTTTCTCTTTTTCTTTCATCTTCACAAACTTTAGATGAAACAGCGCTCTTAGGTGTCATAATATTTCATCAACATTCACATTTAGGATGAAAAAAAATAAATGGAAAATGAGGAGTTTTTGTATAAACGATGTTCAGACTAGTACGATGTGGGAACTTCCACTCTCAGTGATGCTAAAGGGATGAAAGTCCATTCACGGAAATTTTTTTTAGCAGCCAATAACAAAACCGAATAACACACCACGATTCCCTTCCGAAATTTTTCGTGTTGCGGGCGAGGAATTCGCGTTAGATCCAAAATTCTTTGCTGGGGGGGGGGGGGGGAATCGCGTTATAGCCATTTCGCGTAAGTCGGATCGCGTCGTAGCGGGAGTCTACTGTATTGTATTCGCCAAAAAAAATTTTCACTCAAAAATCGGCCTTATTTCCATTTTTCTCACCCGTGAATGAATGTTGAGTTTTTTTTTCGTCTCGACCACACATAGATATATGCCTAGGAACGTACATACACCCGAAATATCCATTTTCATGACCCCCGAGTGAATTACAACGAATTTTCTCGTGACATCCGTATGTACGTATGTATGTGCGTATGTGTGTATGTATCTCGCATACCTCAAAAACGGTATGTCCTAGAAATTTGATCCGTAAACTTCTAGTGGCGTCTAGTTGTGCACCTTCTCTTTTGGTTGCATTCGGATGTTCCTAAAGGGGTATTCTGGCCCTTTTTGGAGGGAAATCACTGTTAATTTCGGTGTAAACTCAAGTGGTTTTATAATTTGTCGCACACTTGGCGATATCGCCAGTCTATCGCCAGTCTTTTGGTCGCCAATTTTTGGTCTTTTTATCGCCAAGTTTGACGAAAAATTTGGCGATTTTTTTTAAAAATTTGATTTCAATTTGGCCACTGTTAGTGATATTTAGAGAGTAAACAATTGAATTACGTTAAAATTGCCAATAATGGGGAAATGTCATTAAATTGGAGTAAAAGAAAGTCATGTGATGCACACCAGCTCGTTTTTTTTAAAGAATCACGACCACATGGCTCTATGCGGAATAGGTTTTTACATACAATACACTAATAATCGGAAAATCGCAGTTTTTGAACTTACGCCAGTCTGGCTCTGAGGTACAGAAATTGTCCCTTTTCCACTGTTTGAGCATTTGCTGAGATCATTTTTTTAACAACACATCGTGAACCTATGAACAAATGGAACGTTTACCGTATTAAGAGGAGCCCAAAGCAGTCGCCTAATGTTAGAAACGGTCCTCTCTGTGCTTTGGGTACTCCTCTGTGAAAATATTCGTTTTGTGTTTCAGGGGTGAGATTTTCCCGATGCAGTGAAATCATGTTACAACGAATACGAATACAACGAAATATCCGTTTCAAAAAAAAAATCAGCCCCGATTTCGTTGCCATTACACTGTTTGACTTCCGTTACAAAGAACAAACTATGCGGTCCCCCGAAGTTCGTTGCAACAGGATTTCCCGATATACTTTAAATGTTACCTGTTCTTATTAAAGATCTTATGTCACAAAATCCAAATGAACCAACCGTTAACACTAAAAATTATTTTTGCACATCTAAATATCGAGAACAGAGATTCTGAATATATTTTTAGTCATTTGTTTCAAGGGGGGAAAAATGTATTTTTTCGTAGGTTTAAGATTGAAAAAACTTTGCGTTTGATTGCTTGATTCGGAGTGAAGAGAAATCAAAAACCCTTATTTTTCATGCAGTAGAAATTGCTGTTATCGATTGTATATGATTATTGAGATGAACTTCTTTACTTTTATTCAAAAGTTTTATTATTGTCGTTATTGTTATAAAAATAATTATTATTATATTATTTTTTTACCATCATTATTTATTTTTACACTATGATTACTATTATTATTTTATTTTACAACAAAAAGTTCAAATAAGCTTGCCGTCGACTCAATATGGTTGGTATAGTATAGAAATTAATTGATTGTCCTGTTCAATTTCAACACGAAATTTTTTTTTACACAAAATAAACATCTCCAGCTTATTTTTTCAACACAACTGTTATTGAGAAGAAAGTTTTTTATTTCCATTCTTAGTTTTTATTATCAGTATTTTATTGTTTTGTTTGGCAACATACTGAAAGTCGATCAAGCCTTAAAAGTATTTATATACTTTGCTTAAAATTCATAGCCCTTTTGAACCCCTTGAAGTGTTGCAGGGCAATCAAGATTGCATATTGCTGTCACTCTGCCGTTGCGTAATGTTCCTCAAATCTGTTGCTATTGTGATTGGTACGTAGGGAGTCACGTAATCCATTGTTCGCTTTGTGATTGGTAGATACCGATTTATTATTTTATGTGGTGAGGGGAACTTTTGCCCAGATACGTTAATAGTAAATATGAACGATAATATCTAACTTAGGAGTTTCTTGCATCAAAAATATTCAAACTAATTCATTTTGAGTGTTTTTCATTTTCATTTTGTGTGCTTTAAACACAATGGCATTTAAACACAATAATGCTAAATTTTTAACAGAATTTTTTTAATACTACAACTGTGCTCAATTTCTTACTGTAGGGGAGACTAGGGATACTTTATTCCTAGGTACACATGATCCCATAGCCAAAAATTTACCAAAATCATTAAGTAGAAATTTGAAACCTGATAATTATTTTAAAGTTATACTTGTACATAAAAACTGGCAACATTTTGTTTTTTTCCAGCCATTTTGTTTTAGCTTAAGAAATGATCGTCTGAATGTGAAGAGGAAACTTTTTTTTTTAGGAAAGCATTCCGAAGTTTACATTATCCGTTAAATACAACTTTAAAAAAAATTCTGAAGTGTAATGTTAAAGTATAGACAGTCTTTAATAATCTTTAATAATTTTAAATTGCCACTGAGTGTTAATAACAGAACAAGAATGTTTCTAAAAATCGCATACTAGGGATACTTGATTCCTTCGTTTAGAGGGATTCATGATCCCAGACATCAATTGCGACAATATAAACGCAATGAAAACAATATAAATGTTGTTTACTTAGTTAACATTAACTTTAAACATTCAAAACCATGTTAACATAATAAAATTAATCATAGTTTGAGTGATAGATTTAAACAATCACTACTGTAATTATGCTAAACAATTGAAATATCAGTTCGCAATTGTAACCTATATAAGACCCCTCAAAAATCTAAATATAAACTAACTCTAATGATAAATTATGTTCTGATCAGCAAAATGAGCGTCAACAGGTTGAAATAGATGTCAAATCTTTGTTTGAAAGAAAAAAATAAATGATTTTACTACAGTTTCATTTACAATAAAAAAGTGAGTTGCCCATTATGTTGACCCATTAGCGGATAGAATGCAAAGATGGATTTCTTGAGATTGAAATAAGTTTTCTGAAGCGAAAAGGTAATATGTTTAATCAATCCATTTTTCCTGAAAAATAGTCAAAATGTGTTAAGCTGCACACATCCAGTTGGGTTGAGCGGAACTTAAAGAACTACAACAAACGAATTGTTTGCATAATTGACTTTTTAGGTTTTGAAAACATATAAGCTAGGCTTTCTTTTTTATAAGTACACTGATACTTACATTTTTCTTTCCTCTTTTTAAAAATTAATTCAAATGATGAAACTCTTAATTTTATTATTGCAAGACAAGAAGCAAATAAAATGCTTTTCGTGCTTGTCATCCAATTTTTTTTATTTGTAGTAATTTCAGTTTCATTACGCTACTTTAAAAAAAAAAATGTTAGTTTTATTTATAAAATACAGTATTGTTCACAACTGTATTGGATAATAAGTAACTGATCAAAGCATCATAAGTTTATGAAACTTGCGTACATAAAACTTGCGTACATAAACTTGCGTTTTTTCAAATGCCTAGTGAAATTTGAAACTATGTTATTTTGTGTTCACATTATTATAATCTAATAAAGAAAATTAGAAACTGTTTTTTTTAGAAATATTATATAGAAAGCTAAAATCCATAAATAAATTGCCGAAAAGTCTATGTATTTTCTCAGTGGGATCAAGTATCCCCCATGAAGGGATCCTGTATCCCTAGATGCAGAGATACATGATCCCTTTATGAAATTTTTGAAAAAAAATATTTTACCAAAACTATTTGTTTTATTTCAACTAAAAAAATACTGTCAGATAGAGGAAAAAATATTTTTTCACGTACTTAAAAAAAAACCTAATAATTTACAGCAGAGAAAAAAAAACTGAAAACTAAAGTATGGATCAAGTCTCCCCAGTCTCCCCTATAGATGTCTATTTTTTTTCATCATGTATTTCGATACAACATTTAAATAGTATGATTTACAAACGTTCTTTTTGTAAGATTTTTAGTATGAATAAAAAAGCTGAATTGACAGAATGATATTTTTTTCAAAGTCATAACTTTTAGAAACACGGAAGAAACATTTAGCTGTAACCCTTGATTGCGAAAACTAGAATTTGTCACAAATGAATTCAAGTTATTTTTTTCTTCTTTTAGAATGGTAGGCTACGCGTAACAGAAAATGTTTTTATAGTGCATTTGTCGACCCTGTGGTTAATTACACATATTTATTCGTTAATGAATTTGTTCACATATTTATTTTATTTTTTTATGTGCTTAGAAATTCCATCCAGAACTAAAAGAGCCTACTTTTTTGTATACCAACATCTACTTTGTAATATTCAGTCAAGATTTTCTTAATTAGCTAATTATGTCAAACATACCTTTTAAACATTTTAAGCAGATTTCTAAAAACAAAATATGCCTCCCTCACCTAATGAAATAGATACGTAAAAAGTAATTAAACGAGAAACTAAAGTACAGGCGTCCCTCGTATAACACGGTACTTGTACAACACGGTTTCGATATTACGCAGTATCAAATTTGCGATTATTATAACACGGTTTTGACATTACACGGTACGCAACTTGAATTTAATACTTCATGGCTTTGCTATGACACGAATATTATCCTTAAAAAGGGTGGAATTTCATTTTTGCTTAATACTTTTTGTTAATGTTTGACAACTCTAATAAGTTTTTACTTTGTTTTTATGAAACTTGGTTTCGATATAACATGGTACACATTATTTGATTTACACTATTTCTAAGTCTCGTGTAACACGATTTCGATATAACACGAAACACGGTTTCGATACAACACGATACATATTGACATGATTTTTACTATGTACATAATTAATTAGCGTAAAAAATAAGTAAAAAGTTATTTTTTAAAAAGGCTCTTATAACACGGTTCCGATACTACACGGAACGAATTAATTGTGAGGGACGCCTGTAGTAGCACCTGTTAAAAAATTCAGCTAATATATTTTTTTTTCATAAAAAAATCTTTAATTACTTTCAAAATGGAAAAAAAAACTTTAAAATAAATAGATAATCGTCAAAAGAAAAAAAAGCATATTAAGCTCTTTCTTGAGCCTTTTCCATCAAAGTTTGTTTGAAGTAAATTCGCCTTTAAGTTCAGTAATTGTATGTGAGTTAAATTTCCCCGTAGGCGCTAATGATTAGTTTTTTGAACGGCTCAAAATACAGCGAAAGATTGTTCAAGTCAAAAAATGAAATATAGGGTCTTCTCCGAGATCTTTCAAAGAAAAATACGTTTATCCGAATCAGACTATTTACTCTAAAGTTATTGGTAAAAGGGGGGGGGGGGAATCAGACAGAAACACACATCCACACATTTTCATCACCTCAAAACTTTTTTTTTAAATTTGTTTTTTTTTTTTTCAAATTATTGAATTTATTTTTGACTTTTTTTTTTGTTTCTTGTTTTTAGCGATATTTTACACTTGCATTAAACCTTCTTCCTGTGCTTTTTTTCTTTCATTTATATTTACGGGAAAGTAGGCTAGAAACCGCTTTCGGTCATTTTGAGGAAAGAAAATAAAAGTATGCTCTTCCTTTTGCAAAAATAAAAATCATTATTGTCTGTCTTAGAGCATAAAATTTCTCCCCTTCTCCTTTTTAGGAAATAATTATAATAATTAGGACATGCTTAAGTTATAATTGCTCCCCATTTAAAAATATATTTTAGTCCTTTGAATCCTTTCATCTGTCTTCTTCTATTAAAAGCTTTCATTTAATTTAATTCGTTAACTTTTGAAAAATTGCGCCAAATTAGAAAGAAATGCCAAAATTTGGGTTGTTTTAAACCTGACAGCAAATCTGGATAGTTAAGGGATTTTGAACTAATGAAATAATTTTTATCAAGAAGTTCACGTAATTAAAATTCTTGTATCTGTGTTTTCATAAATGAATGCGACAGAAAAGAATAGTTTTGTTTATGCTAATTAAATATGGTAATTTCTGAAGTGAAAATGTACCATTTCTTTCTTTTGTTAGAATTGTGAATTTAGTTGAAGTTTTATAATAGCATCGTTTGTAGCATTGCAGTTCTGTTATTAGTCAAAATATGTGTGTGTATTCAAGAAAAGCAAATAAACGATAAGCTCAACTTTTCACATAAACCCTGCTGCAGACATACCAATATGTAGATTAAGTCTGAATTGAATTAGCAAAGATTTTTCCACATTACAAAGTGAATTTTTCTAAAATTTTCCACAACCCTATTCTATATGGAACTAACTTTATTAAAGCGTCACAAATCGTATTAAGTTCTTACTACTTTTTATGCGATCATCGATAATAACCGTTCTTTCTAATTTTCCAATAGTTCTCACTATCACACAAAATTGCATTGTAACTTAATAAATCACAGGAAAACTTACAATTTCAGTGACTTCATTGTTGTCTGTAAATCGAATTTTGGAACTATAGTGTTTTTCTTAAAATTATCTCAACACATGTTTTCTATCTAAGGTTAATATTTATCATATTTTTAGTTCCTTTCTAAACTTTGTTTCCTCACTGAAACATAACTTAAGATTATGCAGCTCAGTTCGTCTGGAAAAAATATCCAAAGGGAAGAAATAAGTAAAATAAGTGCGAAGTGGAAAGCAATGTAAAGTAGAAGTAATAGACAAATCAGTAACTTTTGCATTGAAAATTACCAAAAAATACTGCATAATCGACTTTATGGAGTGATGAACAAGCTTACATAGTTATGCTTAAGATAACAACACTGAAAAAAATAAAAATGCTTGGCATTTAATTGAGAATTATAAAAAATTAGTCTTAAATCTATTGAGAAAAAACATTATTTGTCTAAACTGCCATTTTAGCACATTCTTCTCTCCCTCTTTCTTTTATGCTGTTAAAAAATAAAAGAATTTACCTTATTTCGGGTACAATAATTCCTTTCCATCAAACTCAATACCGTCATCATGTTTTATAGCTGCCAGGAGAAATTAAATGCCGTTTAATCGCGGCACATCACCGTTTAGTTTATTTACTGATATTTAAACTTTTTAATGTCTTTTAATTCTGTTTTCATTACGAAGTCTCGTGGTTTCTTAATTAAGCAGTTAATAACATTGGATAGGCTGGGGAGGAGCACATGGTCACTAAATGAAGAAAATGCTTTCTTAATCATGTTAATTAGTCTTTTAGAAACTAGAAGTTGTTGTTGGCACAATGATTAAGGGGAGCATTACTTTAAAATCGTTTGTCAATTGCTTTACATATAAGATAATTTCAAATAACCGACTTGTCTGTCATTTTGTTTGTGTTTGTGTGTCCTTTTGTTTTTACTATTTGAAATTTATTTTATGTTATTTTCTTTCTAAAGCTGTAAAGATAGATAGCATGCAAAAAATTTGTAGAAACAATGCTAAACCAGCAGCATAAATATTTCATTTAAAAATTCAATAACCTTTTAAAAATCTAAAAAGAAAGGAAAGAAATTAAAAATAGAGCTGTGAAATTCAAACTAATAATATGTTGCGGACGTCACATGATTTCCTGATACACCTATTAAATTATCTACATCTCTAATAACTAAAACAATAAAAAGGGTGCGTATAGCAATGCCGCTACTCAATGTTGCCAGATGGTCAAATCCAGATTTCCCCAATTTCCTTCCAACTTTTCCCCAAAAAGCAATGTTTTCTATAAAAATTCCCCAAGTTCAAAAATTATTTTTCCACTAATATTTTCTTAAAATGAATCGACTTCCTTTAATATTTTTGTCTCTTGAAAAAAATTTTTTTTCCCCAAATAGCCAAATTTTCTTATAAAATTCCCCAACCTTTTTTGTCTTCCCATTTTCGCTTTTTTTCTTTTTTTTTTGTCTTCTTTATCTTTATCTTTCTTTATCTTTATCTTTACTAATAATAAAGCTGAAAGTCTCTCTGTCTGAAAATCTCTGTCTGTCAGATCTCTGTGACGCGCATAGTGCCTAGACCGTTCCGCCGATTTTCATGAAATTTGGCACAAAATTAGTTTGTAGCATAGGGGTGTGCACATCGAAGCGATTTTTCGAAAATTCGATTTTGTTCTTTTTCTATTCCAATTTTAAGAACATTTTCCCGAGCAAAATTATCATACGATGGATGAGTAAATTACCAAGCTATGATAACGTGGAACCGTAACGTGAGCAAGCCAATTGGCGAGAAATTCATCATGCATTATTTGTAAATATACAGGGAAATCAAAACACCTTTTAATTTTCTACTGCGGGCAAAGCCGTGCGGGTGCCGCTATTCATAAATACAAGCGCCTGACTGAAAGATAAGAAATAGCCAAATGTTTATTTTTCTACTTGCATTTACTACTCTGCTTCTGTATGTATATTTAAACTATGATTTTTGTATATATTTATCCAAGAACATTCTTCACTTATTTGTACCTGTATTTGTACACACTTATTTGTACCTGTTTTACGTATCAACTAGTTACTCACGCAGAACATTAATGCGAATTCCGTAGCATAATATTCTACATAATGCAAAATGCGAATTCCATAAAGTTGAGCAAAGCTAAATCAACGCTATTTGATACAAGCAATGTAACTATTACTTCTTGTCGTGAATCTAAACACGAAAAAAATTCTTTTTTCCCCGAGGTTTTTTCTTTTCCCAGGTTTTCCCCAAGAAAAAAAAAAATTTCCCCAAAGAATTCCCCTCAAAACTCATTTCCCCAAAATTTCCCCAAAGAGCACCAGATTTCCCCAAAATGGGGAAATTTTCCCCAATCTGGCAACACTGCCGCTACTAGCACGGGTGTCATTCCACCACCCCGACAAAAAAAAAAAAAAAAGGAAAATTTTTGTTTAAAAAGGGTTTAAGTCATATTTTCTTTTGCTAAATAAATATAGTCAGATTTTTTTTAACCGTATAACTTAGTGTTATCATCACCAATTGATTACTGGGAAAAACTATCTTTTCCTAAAATTCAGTAAAGAATCTTACGTAACAAAATCGCATTTTTTTCAAGAAAGGAAAAGTATGACCCCTTCACTCTATTTAGAAACAAAATCTTCAATTTATTTAAATAAAAGAAAGAAAAAAAAAATTCTACAAAAAAAAAATATAAATAAAAGTACATAAATAAACTTAAAAAAAAAACTATTTTACTAGTCGGATTACCCTATTCCTCATTGTGTCTTACACGTTGCGGATTTGGTTTTAGGAATGTATTTTAAAAATTCTGCGCTTACGGCATGCGTAAAAAAAAAGAAAGGGGAAGCATTGAAATGTAATGTAACGTTCATATAATCTTTGCTCCAGGACCGAATGCATCGATGCACTAATCTTGATAATATTCGGAATTTGCAGCCGCATGACATATTTATTTCCATAATTCTCCCTTCCATTTCATATTGAAAGTCTCGGAATTCTTCCATTCTGTAAATCAATCATTCCGATCTAATCGAGTCACTCTATGCTTGTGAGTTTTACGTTCATGAGACTTAAGCAAAATAATCCCGATATACTTTAAAAGCCATCGAAAATTCTCTTTAGGCAGAGCGCAGTCGGATAATCCAATTTACCTGCATTTATTAAATGAGATCATTTTGTGAAAATCGCATGGTACATACAAACAGCAAAGATAATTCCATTATTTTAAAGCGCGTGTACACGTGTGGGCAATTTATTGTATTAAATTAAGTTTGCATCAAACGCTTAACGGAACTTACTCAATGAGCTGTCAACAACTATTAATTTTCAATTTACTAAAACTGACTTTGATATTTTCAAAATTTTGTTTTGCGTGATGATGAGTTATTTTGCCTTTGGGTATATATTTTGTTTTTCCCCCAAATATTAAAAATATTCAATGTCATTTCTTATTTTGGTTATGATCTATAGATAAACATTTTAAGTGTCACCTTTATTTCTTAGAAGAAAATGTTGGAAAATTGAATTGATTAAAGTAACTTAGCGTTAAATAGTATAATGTTTTGACTATGGATAAGGAAAACACCTTTTATTAATCCTGAAACACTTATATTGCTCTTTAAACTGACTAATTAACATTTTTTTCGAGAACAAATTTTACATGTTTAAAAACTGTTTTAGTTTTATCCAGGGGTGGATACAGACCACCATTAGAGTCAGATAAAAATATAAAGTATCTGCGCATGCAACTCAAAAGTATCTGTAAGCTAATAGTTATCTATCGCGTAAAAAAAACCCACGGGGCGGGGGGGGGGGATTGTCCGTCCGTATTCCAAAAAAAAAAAAAAAAATCATAAGAAATAAATACTTGCAGGTATATGCTTTGAGATTAAAAGGAACTCATTTTCATGCCAATTGTATGAGCCCCTATGGATGCTAAGACCCAAGCTAAACTTCAAAATTTTAAAACGAAGCTTCTTTTTAGCAGATATCTTTGCATTCGTAAGCTCACATATTTTTGGGTATTATATCTCCACTGCAGATCATACATTAGTGCGACCTTTCTTTTCTTAAGCTGACCCAAATTTCTGAGAATGAAGGAAAAACTAGCAATCCGCTGCGTCTTGGAAATGCTCTGTTGAGGGAGGAGACAAAAGCAACTACAATAAAACCAGTAGCAATAGTATTATTTATGAAGATGAGAGATACCACTAGGAGCAAGTCCTCCATCACCCCCAATGCACACAAGGATTCCAAAACTGTACCGTATTTTCGGACGTAAGTGCCGCGGCACTTCTGAGAAAAAAAAGTTTATAAATTACCGATGCGCCGGATACAGCAGATGCGGCGTATTTGGTGTGGTTTTTTTTATTGTTATTTTACAACATTTTACAGAAAATAAACTGTTTTGAAAAGAAGGAAAATGAAATGCTTAGAATTTTCTTTGAAATGATCGGAAATGTATTCAAAATGTGTTTTGAATTAAAAATAACAGAATTTTCCTTTTAAATTTCTGGTAGCATTATTAAACACGCTTTTTTTCCCCAAGCGATACTCTATGCAAAAAAATTGATGAATTCATAATCGGCGTGTCCGGTCTTTTTCGCACAGTTTAGCTTCTACTGTAACTTACATCTTTTTTAATTAACGGGAAGATAACATAAAATTTTGCCAGAATGTGTTCTATGTCTTTAGTTTTTAATTAAAAGCATTGAGGTAAAATCGGAAAAATGTCCAAATTTTAGAGTAAAGGTCGGGAAAATTCGCGGAATTCTTATTTCGCGGTAAGTCCGAATCTTCTGCTTTAAGCATCGTTTTTTGGACTAAAGTGCTGAAACTTAAGCGAGTTTATCCTGTAATTATTTCAAAGTAAGTTCATAACTTTTTTAAACATCCATAAAGGCGATCGTTCAACGTCTTTTTCATGCGCAATGTAAAAATTTTCGGCAGCGATCCGAAATTCGGCAAAGTTCGTGGTTGTCGGATTTAGGGTAATTCACTATCAGTAAGTAATTAAGATTTTTTTTTTTTTTTTGAAATATTTAATCTGCTTAAATTGCGTTCCAAATATCTTTATAAAAAAAAAAACTAACACAACCATCTTTTCTTTCAAATTGTTTGCTAAACTAAAAGCGCAGCGCTTACTCCAGCTGCGGTGCAAACTTCCAAAAATATGGCAAGTGCTTGCTGACCCCATATGATAAGCTTTAAAGCCACAGAGGTGCAGAGGAAAAAAGGAAATACAAAGCCATATGAAAAGAACTGCTCAGTTGTCACCACTTGATGCATAGAAGAAAAGGGAGGATTAACATTTTAGTAATATTTTAACAGAAAGAAAAAAAGGATAGGTGGAAAACTAGAACATTACTCGCGATTATGGCGAGATGCGCAAATCCTCAATGAATGTATCCGCAAAGCAGCAAATATTTTCTTACAGCAGCGAATGTATCTGCGTCCGTCTGTATTATCTGGCTATGATTACTACGTTTTCCATTAGCAATATTAATTTTAAACATATTAGAAGTAAAGAAGGAGAACCTCTGAATGATTGTCGCGAGATGCGCGTGCTCGCAACGAATGTATCCGCACAGCAGCGAATATATTCGCCTTACGCTCCTGCGTATATACTATCTATTTATAATTTTTACAAACTAATTAAATAATATTAGTTTAAAACAAATTAGAAGTAAGCAGCAAGAACTTGAACGATTATCGCGAGGTGCGCGGAATGTATTCGCACAGCAGCGAATACATCCACCGAACGCGCGGCTGTATATACTATGTATATTGCAATAATTTTTACAATCTAAATATATAATATCAATATCAATTTAAAACGAATTAGAAGTAAAAATATTATCTTTACTTCTTATTTTTTTTCAAATTGATCTTCAATTGATTGAATCTTTATCTTTTATTTAAGAACTTTTACGTTTATCAAAGACGTGCAACTCCGCGGCGAATGTATCCGCACGTCAGCGGAAGTATCCGCGCACGGAGTGCGTCTACATTATCTAGCTCTGGCCTCCATTTTAGGGGATTATTCTGAACCTCTCTCCCCGCTTGGGTGTCAATAAAAAGCCCCAAAACTGCCAGGAATAAAGCACTTAATGCGGCACAAACGTTACACATATTTTTTCATAAACAATGAAAAAAAGTAGTATTTTAAATATTTACTTTCAAAAACATTTAATGAGTTGAGAGACGACTGAAATCGTTTACATTTCATTCATAAAGCGTTTAAGCACAGTGTCGACGGATACTTCATTGGACGGATACTCTACAGTTTGATGGGGGGAGGGGGGGCGGTCATGATCCCCATGACCCTCCCCTCGTATTCGCCACTGGTTTTATCAAAGATGAATAAAACTTTTCTATTTTACACAAAAAGCCAACATTTTACTTCCTTGTACGAAGTAAAGGAACTATTGTATTCACGAAAGCTTTTCTTCTCAAATTTGAGCCTAATATTTCATTCTAATAACACACCTGAATCAATTAGGACATTCGCATGTCCGTACGTATATATATGTACTTACGAATGTGCGGAAAATCTAAATATAATCCTGCCCTTTTCCCAGTCAACTTTAACGAGGTCTGTCAGGACGTACGTATGAATCTTGCATAACCAGAAGTTTGAAATTTCGGATGTAGGATCTGTTTTACCATGATCACACTTAATTCTTATAGACCGTGACACTCGCTGAAACTCATGGCAACAAAGAGTACGCTGCAGGGAACCCTTGTTTACATTACGTTGCCATTGATTGATGGATCCAGGGGTTCCGCTCAGCGCCTCTTGCGGTTAAAATTGGCGAAATCAAAAATAAACTTTGAAGCGTTGACATTGATTGGTAGATACATGAGCGGATCATAGTTGCATCGGTTTAACACAGAAAAGTCATAAATTGTCAAGGCCCGTTAAGCGTCAACGCCATCTAGTGGGGCCATGGTTTAACGTCTGATTGTGTATTTCTCATTTTAGTTGCAATATGGTGAAGGAAATAAGCTTTTGACACTTTTTTTTTTTGTTGTTGAAGATTAATGTTAATTTCAAGTTGTTTAAGTAACTGGTAATCACTTGGCGGTAGATCATTTTCTTTTAATTTTTTTTGGTCTTCGTTTGTAGTCAACTTTGTGCTAAAAATGAGATACCGAATCCAGAGTTAATTTGGAGCTAGTGAAATTTTCATTTAATCAATGGTACATTTTGCGAATATTTTTATAGTGAATCTAAGTGAAACTGCCTTTCCTGCATTGGTTCGCAACAAAATCAGAGTCACAACTATTTAAAATATTCTTCTGCTCAATCCAAGACATTGTTGTATTATAGTTTAGTTCCTTTTTAAATTTTAATTTAGTTTTTGTTATTGTAATTTTAGGTTTATGACGACATTATAAACATCATGTTTTCAAAATATTTTAAGTTCCGCCAAAGATAAAGAGCAACTCTGTACGGCAAAGTAAGGATCAATACCCTGCAGAAACCTTTTCCAAAACACGCGTGAACCGATTATTATCGTCGATTAAAAACCAGCGAGTATTTCTTACGATTAAAAGTAGGGCAGTGTTCTAGTAATAATCTTGAACATCATTTGATCACTGCTTGAATTCAGTTGATCGAAAGCAGCTTAATACTGATTTCACTGCTAAGTGAATGTTGGTGTAAAGAAACAAGATTTCATAGAAGCTTTTACACTGCGCTGTGATACATTTGATCATTTATTGCTTGAAATGATGTTTTTGAACTCCGTTTCATGCTGTCTTCACTGCAGAGTGAATGTTGTTGTAATAAAACAACATTTACAAGCTTTTGAACCTACGCACAGTGTGGCATAGTGGGCAAAAATCCACCGAACTCGCGGGTTTTGAGCTAGGATCTTCTATTATGGCTCAAAATGCGGCAAAATTCTTCGACTATTTCGCAGTGGTGCTACAATTTTGAATTTCTTAACCCTCTAAGCCCCGCAGAGCTCAGAATGGACCCAAGTCGCGATTTTGAAAACTAAAAAGTATGACCATATTTTTTCCCTGATATATGGCTCAATGTTTAGTACAAATCAAGGAATTGGATGATAAAACACAACTTTTGATCGCTGCCGTGTGTTTAGAAATGCTTTTTTCCACCGTATAAGTCATTAAAAACATGATTTTTCAGGTTTTTCCGTTGAAAAAATTGGTTTTAACGGTCTTCACAAATCTCTCGCGCAAGAACAACTATCTATTTTAATTCTAAACTACTACTTTTCAATCATTTTTCAAAGTTCAAAAGGTAAAATCCTCCCTACAACACCGAAAAATCACTCGAAGTCTGGATTTCAGCTCGAGATCCTACCATTGTCAATGTGCAATAGCGGCAAACAGCTTATTTTGTATGGATACATTTATACATTTCGAGAATAAATCGTCTGCGTTAAAGTAAAGACCTTTACATTTAGAATTTTCAAATACTTTAATGTTTTTTAGAAAATTTAATGTTTTAAAGTAACAGTTGAGCAAATGTGTAGACGCAAAATTAGAATGTCTGTTTCCTTGGAATAATCGTAATAATCGAATTGTTAACAGGTATTTTCACTCTTTTACGTAAGTGTTTTTGTTGAAATTCTAACTTAAAATGTAAAAACACATGTTAAAATTTTTATGTTTTAAACTAAACAATTAATGCTCAAATGAACCTTTTTAGCCTCAGTGTTGTTCCTAACAACATCATTTATAGGTTTTAATGCAACTAAATTTAATGGAGGACTGAAAGGATAAATGAAATTATGATTTTACTTCACTTTATTTAATTTAAAAAACGAATATTTACAAACATGTCCATTAACTTTCACTATAGAAGTATGGAAAACAGTAAAGACATGTTATTTTAACTTTATTATAAAGTTTGATTGAATTTATATTAAAGTTTTTGTTGTGTTGTTGGTATAACACGCAGATACTAATTTTAAAAAAATGTAATTTACATAATTTGTTTAAATACTTATTTATGTAACTTAGGACAAAGGTTTCCATTTTGTATATTTATGTAAAAGAGTAAACATACCTGTTACAATTCTAATATTACGATTAATCCAAGGAAACAAACATACCAATTTTGTATTTACACATTTGCTCGACTGTTACTTTAATACATTAAATTTTCTTAAAAACATCAAAAGCATTCGGAAATTCTAGATGTAAAGGTCTTTGTTCGAACGCAGACGATTTATTCTCAAAATGTATTACACGTAAATGTATACATATAAAATAAGCTGTTTGCCACTATTGCACAGATGTATTCTCGTGGGCAATGGTAGGATCTCAAGCTGAAATTCGGATTTTGAGCAATTTTCGGTGTATTATGGAGGTTTTTACCTTTTGAACTTCGTAAAATGATTGAAAAGTTGTAGTTTAAAATTAAAATATATATTTGTTCTTGCGCGAAAAATGTGTGAAGACCGTTAAAACCCATTTTTTCAAATAAAAAACCTCAAAAAACATGTTTTTAATGTCTTATACCGTGGAAAAAAAGCATTTCTAAACACGCGGCAGCTATCAAAAGTTGTGTTTTATCAACCCATTCCTCGATTTTACTAAACATTGACCCACATATCAGGGGGAAATTTATTGTCATACTTTTTAGTTTTCAAAATCGCGACTTGGGTCCATTCTGAGCTCTGCGGGGCTTAGGGGGTTAAGAAATTCAAAATTGTAGTACCCTTACGAAATAGTCGAAGAATTTTGCCGCATTTTGTGTGTGAGCCATAATAGAAGATCCTACCTCAAAACCCGCGAGTTCGGTGGATTTTTGCCCACTATGCCACACTGTGCTACATTGCATTTGATCATTTTTTGAAAATCAGTTTAGTTTAATGCTGTCTTTACTGCAAAGGTGAATGTTTCTGTAAAGAAACAACTTTTACAAATTTCAATAAATAAACGAATAAATATGTAAATAAATAAATAACAACAAAATAACGGCGGCCGTTACATTCAACACCCATGACAGTTGAATATTTAGTATGTTTTTAGCTGATTTAGGGATTTTAAAGTCGAAATTTTTATTCCAAACCTTTTATATACGTGCATATGTGATCAATTTAAAAACTTACTTAAAAAATAAAACGAAGTATCCAGTAGAAAAAATACAAAATTCGTTATAAGTTTTCTTATTTCTGAATCACACATATCACGTGACCTCCATTGCTGGAAAGAAGAATCTTTTTAATGTTCTTGGTTTAGCTCTTAACTCCCCCTCCCCAATGCAAATACCTTTTTTTAGCAACGGGTTCCGATAGTAATAATAAGAGTATAAAATATAGTAGTGTGCTAATTCTACTCGTATATTAGCTACCAGTTTGTTTGACACTCTTGACTTCCTTAAGAGGTTTTCCGATCTCCAGCTCAGTCACTTTCCTATGCCGGGCTGCTGAGTGCTAATAAGCACGAAAATGTCCTCGGCTGGAAATGACTGAGCTGGCGGTGTATTTCATGTAATACATAATAGGTTGTATGCTAGCGTTCATTATTGATGACATCATGCACAGAAGTGCCGTTTTGGAATATTCCGTCTATGCACTGTTTAATTAAATAATGGGTAAACTTACGAGAAAATGATTTTCAGAAATGGATTTTTCTCAATGTCCTCCATACAAAAAGTATTTTCGAAAAAATCGAACATCCCCATTCTGTTACTAGATTTTTTTTTCTTCCGATGTCAAAAATTCATTTTAATTTATGTTTTTTCGAGTTTTATTTTCCTGAGATTGATTTATTTACCTTATTCTCTAAGCATTATGAGGACTAAATTTCTTTATTTTCCGTGACATATCTTTCCTAAAAAATCAAATTAAACCATTTATATAAATATTTGATCCAATTTATCTTTTCAAAAAGTCAACTTTTTTTTCAGATTGCTGTTTACTAAATTGATTCCTAATTTTTAAAACATATTTGTGTCACTTTAATTTCATTAAAGTTTCACTCACACGATAAAGCAGATATGTTAATTATTGGTGTTTATTTTTGGTTTCATTTTGCATACTACTCAATTTTTAAGTCTTGTTAAAGGTAAGTAACACAGGATTCCACAGTATATATAATTTTAGTTGATGCTATTTCGGTTCTGTTAATGACATTTTCATAAATTTGATCAATAGTTTAAAATATAAGGATTTACCCGAGCCCCCTTTAAACTAAAAACTTCTTTTGTTATTATTGTACTTTTAACTAAACATAACTTTTGTTACAAACAATGTCACACGGGTATTGCTAGGATTAATAATACAAAATAATGTATCCAAAAAAATTCATTAAAAATTATGTATCGTATTTGATCGAAATGTGGTCATAAGGTTTGATGACTTTTCATAATTTTCTGATAAAGTGCACTTGGTTGAATTTTTTATGCAGAATTTTACGCTTATCTGAAACATATATCAAATGCTTTTTTTCTTTGTACGAAAAAATTCATTAATATTTATTATACAATTCCAAACTTGGAGCTGGTAGGATATCTTTGGAGCATAGTTTAATGTTCCAAAAGTGGTTCATATGTTGAAATCGTTTTATAGTGCCAAAAAATATTAATAAATAAATCATCAATATGTTTTACTTGTTGAAAAGTAATATATTGTTCAATTAAAAGAAAAAGAAATAATTACGATGAAAAAATAACAACAAACAGTTTTTGACTCTGTGCTATTGTAGCTTCATTTGTTCGAGAAAATTAAACCAAAAATGATTAGTAGTACAACGTGTAATGTTAAATAACAGTACAATACAATGAAGCACCAAAATTTACCATTAGTTTATTTTTTTAGTCATAATATTTTCTATGGTGGCCACGATGAGGACATACATGCGGTCAGGGCCGGACTTGGAAGTGTGGAGGCCCCGTGGCAACGAAGGAGTGCAGGCCCCTAATCAGGGTTCGAAAAGATCATCATATTTTCGAAAATATCCGATACTTTGATATATATATCCGAATATTTTGATATATATGTGTATATTCGATATTTACGATCAGCACTTTAATAATAAATACATCCTGAAGTTACTGCTATTTATTTTTTTATATTATTATTATTATAATTTATAGACTTAAAATTACTGTTTCTTATTTATATCTAAACATGCATTTCATTTTTATGTACTTTTAAGGTTATTTTCATGTGATATTTAGAAATACATTCTTTGTAGAAATACAAGGGAAAAAAAAAGTCTGGGAGAAAAATCGTAAAATTGGCTGACACGTTAAATTTAGGATATTTTGCAAAAAAATTATTGTGGGGGCCCCTTTGTTGTGGAGACCCCGGGGCAGTAGCCCCTCCTGCCCTCCCCTAAATCCGGCCCTGCATGCGGTTACCCTTTGCACGACGTAAAATTAATAATCTGTTAATTTATTAGTTTAAGTGAATGGGGCTAAAGAGAAAGAAATGATCTTTCAAAAAATTTATCATAACTTTTAAGTTCCACGATTGCGTATCTTTGGTAGTACTACGACCGTTTGGTTAAAAAAAAAAGGGCTGTTTTATTTTTTCAGGCCACACTTACAGTGGCTCCCAAAAGTGTTCGTACACCTACGACTTTCAATGAAATAGGCCATTATCCATTGGTTACAATTAATATTTCGGAATAGGTATTTTATTATAAGATCTATGATCTATTCTTAACAAAACTACTTGAAAATTTTTAATAAAACATTAAAACATATTTTTTAAAAAAACAAAAACCAAAAATTGCCGGAAATTTTATCTCACAAAAGTCTTCGTACACTTTGAAAAAATGTCAAAAAATTAGTAAATAATCTAACTTTTTACAACGTTTTTATTTAGTAGAATATCATGCAGTATCAACAACAGCTTTTAAACCTATGGGAATAGATTTCATTGTTTTTTCTTTCTTTTTTTTGTGCAATTTCTGAGTAAGTGTTCAGCCGCACTTCGAATCTTACTGTTTCTAGTTCGCTTTTCGTTTCAATGGTGTATTTTCGTAATCCAGCTACCAGATATCTCCAGATATGTTCCATTAAGTTTAAATCTGGCGATTGAGGAGATATTTCTAAGTTTAAGAACAATTTTTGAGGCACCAAACGCAAACGCGTGCTTCTTGTCGTTATCTTGATAAAAAACAAAGTTGTTTCCGATTACCATATTTTAGGCTAATAGTTTAAAATTGTTTTTTAAAATATTTAAATAAACAGAATGATTCATTATTTCATCAAAAAATTCCAAATTTCCAAGTCCTGCTGCTGTAATGCACCCTCACACTAGAACACCTTCACCGTCCTGATTAACTGATCCAACGAAGTTCCTAAGATGAAATACCTCATTTTTTCTTCCATTTACAATTATACAACAATTTAACCCAAAGTGTTAAATTTATTTTCATCTATAAGTAAGACGTTGTTCCAAAACGTTTTGAGCTTATTTATCATTGATATTACGACGGAAAGCGTAAACTTTCTGTTTTTCGCACGAACAAGAAAATTTCTGCGGGAAGAGGTCCCATTTAATCCAGCTAATCAGAGAACTTGGCGAACAATTTTAGGTGAAAATTAAACGTAAAATGTTTCATTCAATTCTGCAAAAACTTTTTCAGCACTCAAATGTTTATTTTTCATAGTTTTTTTAACTGTAAACTTCCAATCCTGCATTGTTCACTTTGCCAGTTGACGTTTTCTTACCTTGTTTTCGATCCGATTCCTTTCTTTAAAGTATTTTATCAAACACTTTACTATAGAATGGAATAAATTAACTAATTTAGAGACATTTTAAACCAATTTACAGCTACTGGGAAGAATTCAACTTTCGAATGGTGTTTGTGGTTCTTTTCGAATACCAGCCATTTTAAAGTAATAAGCACAATATTAAGGAATAAATACAGAAAAAATTAAAGCCAAATGACTTTTAAGGGTCAACACAATGCAAAAATAATAAAAAAATGACATGTGATGACTTTAATCATGAATTTATTCGAAAATATTTCAGTGTACGATGACTTTTGTGGCGTATTTTTTCTCTTTCTCTTCGTTTTTTGACAAATTTCAAAAATAAAATCTGGCAATATTTTGAAAAAACTACTGGGTTTTATTCAGAATGGCATAAGAATGGTGTGAAAAAAAATTGGACTTCATATTCGAATTCAGTTTTGCGTTATTTTGGTTTTACTGCGAAATTTCAAGGTGTACGAACATTTTTGGGAGTCACTGTATTTTTATAAACGTTGTAAAATGGTTTTTAGCGTTGTGACAACCATTTAAAAATGTTTATGAAACGTTTAAACGTCACGTGTGATACCTGTGTTAGGAACTCAGGCTAATTTAATCTAAATGTTTAAAAAAATAGCTCTTTTTTTTTTCTTTTTGAATGAATTTCTAATGAAATAGTTTTTAGTTTTACATTCCTTCAAAACTATAAAAAAAATGGCATAAGTGAGTATATAGCTGCAAGTGTGAATATATAATCAATATAAGATGCTACTAAAAATAAACGCATGAATGCTTAATGATTTTTTTTCCGTTTACCGTATTTTAAAAGCAACTTCAATGGGAATTTTTTAAATAAAAGTACGCTGCACTAATAAATATATATATATTTTAAGTTACGACGGAAGAGTTAATAAATAAATCTCAAATGAGGCAGTGAGAAGCAACGAGAAGAAAGAAGACTTTTTAAAGTTTTGAGTAAAATTTGTGCTTTTAAAACGTAGATAGATTTTCTGTGAAAAATAATTCCAAATCATGCTGTATAATGTGTGACACAAAAACACACACATCTACTCGGGATACTATACTCTTCTTCTGTCTCAAAATAAATGAGAGTATTTTCTATCATTTACACTAGTTACTTATTTTAAAATCTTTAATTTGGACAATTACACCTATCTTCTTCTAGGTGGGTGCTTGGCGTGGGTGTTTCAGTCAAAAAATAATTAAAATTATATTAATTTGCTTTTCTCTACTGCTCTTTTAATGTTCCAGTATTCAGAAATGCGTCCGATCCAGGACCCTTTTCAGTTCATTTAACAGATAATAAGCCATTAATTTGACAAATTCATCAAAACAGTAATATTCTTTGTTTTTCTTTAGCATAATAGCCCCATATGCGTTAAATAAAATTAATTTTTATAATAACTTTTCTTATATTCCTTTACTCAATCAATTTAACTTTTGGCTGAAAATCATTTCATTTTCCTTGTTCGAACTTCCACTCCAAGTGAAAGGAACTGGAAACTTATTATATTTTGAGTCTCCAAATATTCCAGTCACGTTGATTCGCTACAGCTTTGATCAGCTATTGGTGTATCCGTGGGCTAATGGTCGTTGCCAACGTGTCTGCGTTTAAAATTTGGAAGAACAAAATCAGAACAGCCGCTATTCGAAGCCAGATTTGAGAAGCACTTAAAATGGTTAATTTAAATTTCGCTTTGGAGTGCAGTTGTTTTATTAATATGTAGGAATTTCGGGAGTAGTTTTGGACTTCATCGAGTTTCTCAAGATGTGGCAGTGGTGGTGATGTGGCAGTCACACGGTTTTCGTGTTCTTATAAGCAAATTACTTGTCGTCCGAAGATTCTCTGAGAAGCTGATTATTATCACTTATTTAAAGTACCCACGCAAGTTTTAAGCTTTTTTTTAAGAAAAAAAAATGTTCAAAAACGTTTTAATTGCATTTTTTTGATACAGTTTTTGCAAAATGTTAATTAACTAGCATTTTTTAAAATACCCATAAAGTTTTTTTTTTTAATGTAAATTACTTTTTTCGGAGTTGTACGAAAGCCTTAAATAACTTTTAAAATGCTATAAAATATCTCTTTAAAACTTAATAGGACAAAAGTACCACAAGCATGACTCATTGACTCGCATCTAGTGAATATACCAGTCGTTTTGTGTGTATGTTGAAAATAAACACTTTAGAGCTCATTATAGCCACACATATCAAACATATATGAGGCAATGAGAAGCAAAGAGGTGTAAGTGGACATTTTCAAGTTTTGAGTAAAACGCATTTAATTATAAGGTCCTAGGTTGGCTTTCATTGAAAAGTTTTTTTAATCATGCTGTATAACAGCACCTACCATGGCTACTGTCAGTAACGAACCTATGGGATCTAGCATTCCTGGCGAACTTAAGAAATTATGACCCCCCCCCCTCCCCGCCAGTTTCGCATCAATGGGAAGCCACCAGAGGTCAATGTGACCTTTCCAATTTTTTTAGGGGGGGGGGAGGTAGGGTATTTTGACTTATTGATTTGACAGATTAGGAGACAGTAATGCAATCTTAATGTTCTTATTTTCTTTTCTTTAAATTGTTTTCAATGATGCTCCAATAGATGTTCTGTATGTATAAAGATGAAAACAGTCGGAAAAAAACCGGAAAATTTCCGAAAAAAACGGAAAAAAACCGCTTTCTTCCGAAATAATAAAGATTCACTTCGGAAAAATTGAAAAAGAAAAAAAGATTTTTTTTCAGCTTTTCAGGGTTTTAATTGTAATTTTCAGCAAAAAGTGATTGGAAATGTCCCACGCTTAAATTCTGATGCAATTTCCTCCCCCCTCCTGTTTTATGTTAAAATACAGTCTAACGTTAATACAAGTTGTTGTATGACAATATAATTTGCATATAGATCAAAAAATGTTTAAAAATAGTTTTTACAAAAAAGCTTAAAGAATAACCTTAGTGAAGAATTTATTTTCCTTCTTCATAAAACAAACAAGCATTACTTTAATCACAAAACTATGTTTCTGCTGACTGCGAACCAAATGTAGAGGGTGCGGCAAAAAAAAAAAAAAAAAAACCAGGCAAGCAATTTGCCAAGAAACTTTATTAAAAATAAATAATATGAGAAGACCTTTATCAATCATTAAATTTAATTGGCTTCAAACTAGTAGCCTTTTGCAGTAATACAGAGATGCAACTGCCTACTGAAATTTTCATTCAAGGGCAGCAAGTTCTTTTATCAATCCTATTCCCTATAAAGCAATTGGTTTAGAGAGTTCAATTTAATGTGTAGTTTAGGGTAGACCTTTGACTCTAGAATAGGCCATACAGTGTAATAAATGGGATTGAGGTTTAGCGAGTAGAGCGTCAACTCAAAAGATGATATCTTGTCAAAAACAATGCGCTTTGCACCACTCTTGTCTTTTTGACCATATGAATCTGTGTGGAGTTAAAGGTAAATGTCTAGTCTACAATGCTGAAGTGCTCTTAGGCCCACAGAAGTACAATAACTTCTAAAATGTCCTTCTGGTTCACTTTTTGATTCATTTTACGGCCCTCATCCACAAAAAACTAGAAATTTTTTGTCGCTTGTCTTGATTCCATCTCAGACAAGTCTGACTTCGGATTTTTGCGACATCTAACACTTTCTAAGGTGCTTGGACTGTCTACCAAGGGCGCCCAAATGCAAAATTTTGGGGGAGTGGGTTTCTGATATTTTCCCCATGGAACCGTCTTTAGTACAGATTAGAGCTAATAAAATTTAACATTTTTGATAACTAATTCATTAATGGCTGGAGAAAAAATGCTTTTACATTTTTACAAAGAAAAAAGTATTAAAAGGAAAGAAGTTCTCATTTCCAAAGAGGGGGGAGCTGAGCCCCCACTTCCCCCCTTACATGGGAGCCTATGGTGTCTACAGACCAAATGCTTTGATTCTGGGGGATATGAACCGGTTGAACGGTAAATCAGTGAAAGGTATCTCTTCCAGCGTGGACTTACTGGTCTGTCTCAAACGTTTCTGGCATCTTTAGAGTCATACAAATGCCTGAATTTTTGGAACTTGTAAAACTTCTGTTTGAGCTGTTTTTTCCCTTAGTCGCACTTATCGTTCACAAATTCCCACAAAAGACTGCTCTCGTGGAAACCCGAGGATTTCATTGAACACACTTTGGATGACCTGACGATTAACTGAAATGTTTACTGTTCGTTTTTGTACTTTCCGGACATCGACTATCATTTCCAAGCCACTTGAAACAGCATGTCGTTTCAAATACTGTTTGTCGAGGCACAACAAGCAAACGAACTGTCGTTCTACTTGGTTTAACAACTGAAAATAGCTGCTATTTCGCTTAAAAATGTAAGAAAACCGAAAAACAATACATAAACTAGGTAATATATTGTAAATTATTTCCTAATAAAGTGAGAAACAAAAATAAATTAGGTACTCATTAAAATGAAATTACCTTTCTTCCATTCGATGATACAATTTTAGTCCGATATTTTTTTACCGCACCCTGTATACTGTCGTGCTAAGCAAAAAAAAGGGGACTTTGCAGTTGGGCTCAAGCTGAGATATTGTATTTTAAAGGGTGGCTCTTCCATATATTTGATTCAGTTGTCTTTTTTTTTTTTTTTTTTTAAGAATTTTTCAAAACAATAGCTCTTGATCAAATGACCCTAAAACATTTTATTTATTAAGTAAAATATGAAACGGAGAACAACTTGGTTATAATAACTCAAATTTGTTCAAAAGGGCTGGTATGACTACTTTTACTACTGTGCTTAACATGGCCGTATGAATAAACTTAAACTCCAGTTTAATTTTGGTGCAGCTTAAGAAAAACCAATTTAGTTTTGATTTGGACTTGGAAAAAACCAAAACTCAATAGCTTTCATTTTTAAACAGTAACATTGTATTATTTTTCTTCCAAAAAAAAAAATATATATATATATATATATCAATCACGTTTGAAAGTCGAAAATTTCAGAAGTTTCAAAGGCAATCTAAAATAGAAAATGTAATTGTTATGATTAGACACACATTACTCAATATTATTGGTTGAGTGATGACATGACTTATTTCTGGGTTTGACGATGAAAGCCCTCTACTCAGTTATAAAACAAAAAGGTTTTTTCTTCTAATTAATCTTACCTTTATGTGTATTTCTGTCAAGCAAAAAAAGAAGATGTGTGGATAGCATATATTTTTTAATGCTTAACCCTTTATATGTTACAAGAAACACAGAGCTATTAAGAAACCCAAACTTTATTCATAAAGAAATCAAATTTTCCATTTTTTCCCGAAAAAAATCGGTAAAAAACCGGTTTCTTTCCACCACTTCAAAATTTCCGGAAATTTTACATCTCTATGTATGTATAATGTGTGCAGGCTCGAATTCTATCATTCGATAAAAGTGGGATTTCATTTGGCAAGAAGAAACTCACATAATGTACGTTTTTGAACAGAATGAGAATAAACATTTTTCTGTTCCGTTTATAGCAATGAATAATTATTATTTTTTTCAAACTATCATTAACTTTAAATACAATTTGTTTCAAAACACAAGGAGAATATATAATAAACATGATTTACATAACTAAAAGAAAGAAAGAAACTTTTTTTTAAAATAAAAATCAAAGCATTAAAAAAATTATATTATACATAGGTAATTATGAAAGCAAAGCAGATAGAAAAGCATTGCTAATCTGAAATTAGCTTATAAAACATGACCATTTATATACAGGCAAAATAAAAGTATTATACATTCGCTAATGAAGGTCTCCCAATATTTTGATCAAATAAGATTTTTTTATACTTATATTATTTATTATAATGAGAAGAAATACGTAGCACAAGGAAAACTATAAACTTCAAACTATACGCGACAAAAAGTCACCCCCCTCCCCGAAAAAAAAAAAAAAAAATTCACCCGGTACAGAACACCCTCCACCACCGCTTCCTGGTATACAAATTGTGTGTAGAAGTCTTTAACTCGATGAATCGGAGTGGAATTTCACGCCACGGGTAAAATCCCTCCCCCCTTTAAAAAAAATTAAGGATTATATCATTTTCCTCCTTAGTTCCTTTTCTTGCGAGGTTTTTTTTTTACATTTTTCTGCTAAAATAATAATTTTTTTAAGAATTAAAAAAAAAAAAAAAATAAATTCCGTTCTAAATCAATCGAAACGCCGCCCCCTGGCTGCTGCGTCCCAAGCGAGAGTCACTCCTGCCAACCCTTAGGTACGCGAAAGAGAGGTTCATCTAACATTTGTACTGGCTATCTAAAAAATTTTAAATTTTGCTACTTACATCCCTTTGCTTCTCACTGCCTCAAATGAGAATGAGCTCTAATGGTTATAATGAGCTTTCAGATTGCACCCCCCCCCCTTCGATATGATATCTCACATATATCAAGTGGGAGATTTTCGGGGAACTTTACTACATTGATATTTTATGAGTTAGCCATAACTAACAACATTTTCCATCGTGATTAGCATTTTAGTATATCCCCAAACAGCTACTATGCAGCAACATTTCATGAAAATGGCATGATGATGTTTTGAGTAATGATTTTTAAAGTGAGTCAGCCAATATCACACAAAAATTCATTTCGAGAAAAAATAATTTCTCTTAAAACTCATTTGTACCTTACGTTATGCACATAAAAACTACAATATCTTTGCTTCTAATGAACGTAGGGGAAGAAGAAAAAAAAGTTTTGTAAATCTAAAAAAATTACTAATTTGATAATATCACTGAAAATATTGTAAAATGTTGTCCAAAATAGCCATTTTGACGTGTTCGAACACCTTAGAGGTAGATCAGCAATTAGATTTAATCCTTCTCAAAAGTAGAAGTGACTGATTAAAGAAAGAGTTGATTGAATGAACCAATGAATAAACTGAAAAAATAATTAAACAAACTCTAACTGATAGAATAAATGAATAATTAATTAAATGAATTCGTTATAGACTAAATAAATGATTAAATATTCAAGTATATCTGAATAAGTTAATGATGAATTAACTACTGGTCGATCGATCGAATGAATGGATGAATAATAGAATGAGTGATGAATGAATAAATGAATTAAGCATAGATTAAATGAATGAAGGAATGAATGAATGATAGATGAATGACTGATCCCCAGACTGATTGCAATCTGATTAAATCTGGTTTAGATAGCAGATCGAATTATTATTAAATGAATAAATTAAAAAATGCTAAATTTATGAACAAAGAAGCTGAAAATAAAGGAATAAATGTCCGCACAAGAATTTCTAAATGAATAAAAAATGAATGCTGAATGAATGAACGGCTGAATATATATGTGAATGAATGATAAACTTGTTCGGATACCTTTAAAAGTTTGTTCGCAGCATTTTCACTTCACTGAAAAAATCGATTGCTAATTCAGCAGTTTTTGGTTTACTGCCAATTTCCCAATAAGCAGTAAAGTAACTGTAATTTTCCTTTCAGCATGAGATTTTAGCACATAGAACCGTTTTAGAATGTCGGCTGACGTATCCGACATTTTGGTTGACAGGAGAGCGGTGGCTCCAGCCTTATTTGAAGCAGTTGAAAACATGAGGGTTGGAACTTTAATAGTGGAAACTATTTATTTGCAGTACAAAAGTGATATGTTCCACCAAGTTTTATTCCTTCAATATAGTCACCTGCATTGCGTACAAAACATTTCCAACTATGTGTAAGCGAGAATCCGCTTCAGAACTGATCTTAGGAATTAAGTCAACTAGATCCAACCTTGTTTGACGCAGTTGAAAATACGACGGTTGGAACTTTAAAAGTGGCAACTATTTATTTACATCTAATGCAAAAGTGATATGTGTCACCAAGTTTTACATTCCTTTAATATAGTCACCTGCATTATGTACAACACATTTCCAACGATGTGTAAACGAGAATCCACTTCAGAACTGTTTCGAGGAATTAAGTCAATTAGATCCAAGCTTGTTTGAAACAATTGAAAATACGAGAGTTGGAATTTTAATAGTGGCAACTATTTATTTACATACGAGGGCTGTTCAGAAAGTATCGAGACTAAATTTATTATGCAAAAACATACATACATACATCAAAAGTTTTGAATCATTCTCCTTCGAAATATGCTCCATTGACGGCAACACACTTGTTTCCAGTCCTCGAAACATTTCTGGAACTCAGACTTTGGGATGGCCTGAAGCTGCTGCGTCAAATTCTGTTTTATGTTTTCAATGTCCTGAAACCGGTGTCTTTTTAAGTAGTACTAGATCTTGGGAGAGATTAAGAAATCTGGAGGAGACATGTCCGGCGAGTAGGGAGGATGTGCTACTTGGGTTATTCGATGTTTTGCCAGGAACTGCTGCACAAGATTGCTGGTGTGCGCTGGGGCTCCTTCATGATGGTATCCAGCGAGAGGACGCCCACAACACCGGTCGTTTTCAGCGAACAGCCTCTCTTAATCTCCTCATGATGTCCAAATAGAATTCCTTGTTCACTGTCTAGTCCTGGGGAGCGCACTCATGGTGAACAATTCCATCTGCATCGAAAAACACAATCAACATGACTTTGATCTTTGATCGCACCTATACTGTTTAAACTACAGGTTGCGTTTGGCACCTTTCAGGGGTGAAATGCTTGTTTACCAGCGGCACCCGATAGAGAGCCGAAATTGCACCCTTAGCAAGGGTGAAAAACTGGCTCCCTTCACCCAACGTGCACCGGAGGTGAAAGATGGTACCTTAGGTGAGAAAAATGGCCCCTTTATTGCTTCCTATAGATATCCCCCCCCCCTACCCCGTGTTGTGTGCGTTTTTGAATACAATTGTGTTTTATTTATTTTGATTTATATATACGAAGGAATTTGATCACATTTCAACTTTCGAAAATAGTTTATAGTGTTCATGACTTTAATTTATCTGTTCGTTCACTAACTTTCTTATTCACACTTAGATTGATCAGTAATTAATATGTTGTTGACAACTTTTACTACATGATCCGTACTGAAAATGAACAGGGAAGGTTTTTATCAATCATTTGCCGGAACAACCAAAAATATTAGGTAACATTAGATTAGAATCATGGGAAAATAAAAGCGTTTCATAAACGTTTAAAATTTTAATCGAGCGTAACATATCAATACTTATTATAAAATTCGATATTTGAGTATCCTTATGCGTACAAAATAAATACTAATTTAAAAGCCCTTCTTTCCAAGGTCAAGTTTTCAGTCAGATTAAAAATAAAAACGAGTAGATAACTACATTAGGGTCATGCAACAGCATCTACATTAGCTTCATGCAATAACGCCTAAGAAAAATACGTTAACCAAAACACGATGTGAAACTCGTGAGTCAAACACTGAGTGAGAGAGATTTCTTTTCAGGCGGTATTTTTTCTCCCCCCCCCCACCCGCCTTTGCTGCTTTGTTCGCAGGGCCGTCGTCAAGGGGGGTGGGTGGGGGGGGGGAGGGTGACACCCCTCCACTTTTTTGGAGAAAGGGGCCCCCGATATAAGGTTATTTTTAATTTCTAATGCCAGGAATAAACGCGCAAAATGGAAAAAAATGCGGAACAAACATTACGAACAATATCAGTAAACCTGAAATCTAAAACATCCTGTACTTTTCAGCTATAGCGGCCCTAATAGCCAAACAAACAAACAATAAATGGGGCCGCGAAAAACAGCTGAGAATCGTTGCGGAAAATACAGATATTAATCGCCGAGTGGGGCCGCGTGAACGATTACATATCGGTCGTATCTTGTTAGAAAAAAAACTTACTTAACGTGCGAGAACTTTAAAAGTTGCGCCAACATTTTCAGTAAAATCTGTTCAGTGGAGAAGGCATGAATCAATTCTATATGCAGAAGTATTACATTAATGTTTCAAACTGCGGCAGGGTTCTTTGAAATTTAGAAGAAAAATAAAATAACTGAAACATAACTAGCAATATCAGTAAACCTGAAATCTAAAACATCCGGTACTTTTCAGCTATCAAAAAACTATCAATGGGGCCGCGAAAGACAGCTGAGATTCTTTTCGGGCGGCATTCGATGCGGAAAATACGAATATTAATCGCTAAGTGGGGCCGCGTGAACGGGATATTATAAATCGGTTATCCCGTGTTTGAAAAAAGAGGACTGCATAAATACGTGCAATATTTTCAGGTTTTCAGTAAAATCTCAAAATGTTGATGAAAAAAAGTGGAGAAGACATGACACATGAATCAATTCTGTAAGCAGAAGTATTACATTAATCTGATTCAAATTGCACCGAAGTAGGGACAGTATTTTGTATTAATTAAAAAAAAACAGATGATTTGAAATAAACGAGGGTCACTGCCACATTTGTTTCATGTAGTAAATTTAAAAGAAAGAAGAAAAGAAATGTTTATAATATTAAAATAAAAAAAGGCAGAGTATTTCTGCGGCAGAGTTATTCTTTAGGGCGGTAACTTACTACAAAATACCACGCTTTGCCATCAATCTTTGAGATGAACCGCACCATTGCTGCGGTACGCTCATCTGGTTTGCGAATTCTGCATTAGCTACCAGTTTGTTTGGCTGTCTACCTCCAGCTCATGTGATTCCTATTCCGGGCTGATGAGTGCTAAAAATCACGAAACTGCAGTCCTCGGATGGAATAACTGAGCTGGTGGTGTATTTTAAGTAATTTATATTTAGCTGTGGCGCTGTGGGACATCCTCTCCCTGTTGAATGTACTTAATATTAAAAGATTATTTTTTACTTTTTAGTTCATTCATGTACAAGAGCGTGTTTATTAGTTTTTTAAACTATTAATTTATGTATTAATATTTTACTTAACGTTTTGTAAGAATCATTGCTTTAAATGCGTTAAAAAATATAGATATTCAAGCAGAGCGGACGAGAAACCATGCCAGCCCAGTCGAAAGCGGGGGAGCCGGCCCCTGGGGGGGGGGGGGGTTCAGAGTCACAGTAGTATAAATCCTATGTGTCATAGAGAGGGGGGCTGGCAAGGGGCCGTTGGCTCTCGGTGGTCCCGTATTTAAGGTTGGAAGATCTGACTTTTTAACCTATGTCCTTCTTGAAGGCAAGCCCGTGTCACCTCTCCAGATATTTCCTAGCGCAGTTTAAAAACTAAAAAATCGTCGTGCAACAGTATATCCGGGGGGAGGGGGGGGGCATAATGAAGCGCTTAAATCATTTTTTTTTCTTTTCTGGTGGAAAATTTAAATTCAATTAAAAAAAAAATTATGTGTAGAGAAAGTACATTTTACCTACAACTCCCTACTGTACCCCCCCCCCCTATGTACCCTCCCTACTGTCGGGATGAAAGTACCTTTCAGCCCGAATCCTTAGAATTGTCATATATTACAAGAGAAGTAGTAAACTATTGCCATGACCCATGACCCATGCCCGAGTTCGAGCTCAGTTCGTCTCAATGAAAAGCAGCTGCTCTATCCATTAGAGTTCGATCACTTGTGACAAAAGTGACTGTTCCTGAGAGACATTTTGGCTGTTAACTAGAACTGTTCTGACAAAAGTTTGCTCTGTATTGAAATAAGATGTATTCAGCTGGTAATTTATGGATAGTGGCGGTTCTAGGGCCGTGCAGTCTGAGCAGCAGCACAGGGCCCCGCGGCTAGATGACTCCGCGCTGACTTACAGTAAAACTCTTGGAATGAGAAATCTACAGTTTTTGAAAAAACAAAAATTTAAAACAGAAGTTTCTTACAAGTTTAGAACAACTTGGTAAAACGATACAATCAAGTATTAAAATGTTAGAGACTGGAAGGTTCTTTAAGTAAGTTTAATTGTTCTAGAGTTTCTTAAAATAATTAAATAAGTCTTTGAGTGTACTTGAAAAGTGCTTCAGTTTTATTGCTTATTTAAACTGTTTGAATGTCAAGGATTTACTCTCTTGTTACCGTTTTCCGAACCTCCACACCATTTCTTTTAAGAGTTTTATTTATTCTTTACTAGTTATTTTGTTTGTCATTTGGTTTGGGGGATGATCAAAAATTAATTCTATCAAATGCTGATGTGAGCAAGTGATGATGCATTTCCATTCTCGTCTCTCTGTCGATGAATGTCGACGATTTGTAGAACTAAAAATAAATTATTTTGCATTTTCTTACTTTGCAAAAAAAGTGTGAAACTTGTAAAAAGTTTTGGTTTGCCTATATTTTTACTGATATTTTTCTAGTTCAAATTATGCCGAATATGGCCTCAAAACCCAGGATTTTACATCTATTTTTCCAAATTTTTCACGTGGGAGAAACCCCCGGATCCCCTTAAACTGAGTATTCTTTATGGCATGTACTCTCAATAAAAGATCACCGCAAAAAAAAAAAAAAAAAAGGATTTAAAAAAAAATTGCTGCCTCACGATTGTCGATGTTAGTCTAGGTTCTAGGATATAGTTAGGGCAAAACGCCAAAGGGTAAGACTTTAACTAACAGATACTAATTTTTGAACTTATTGCATTTATATGATATTTGTACAAACGGTTCTTCATTTCAGTTGACATTTTTTAGCATATACTTAAAAACAGTAGCCACCAGTAACAACATCCCACCAGTTTAAATTTTTTCAGGAGTTTGGGACAAAGAGTCTAAATGCAAATTTTATCGGAAAAGAACGAAAACCACACCCACTTATGTCGATTCCTGGGGAAGGGGGTGGGGCAATAGACCCCTTTAAATGATCGATGGGGGCCACCAATTGTCAAGCAAAATACCCCCCCCCCAGATATTTTAGCTAGCGACGGCCCTGTTTGTTCGTTTTCACTACGTAGTTATTTCATTGAAAAGAAATAGACATTGGTATATAGGCTGCTCACGTCGTAAAAATATTAATGTTTCGATTCCTGGGGAAGGGGGTGGGGCAATAGACCCCTTTAAATGATCGATGGGGGCCACCAATTGTCAACCCCCCCCCCCAGATATTTTAGCTAGCGACGGCCCTGTTTGTTCGTTTTCACTACGTAGTTATTTCATTGAAAAGAAATAGACATTGGTATATAGGCTGCTCACGTCGATGCATTTTCATTCCGGAATTAGCTATTCAATTATCAGCTGATTTAAACGTTTTTATTTTTAATGTTGTTGTTGTTCAAGATAGTATTGATAGATAGTTTTAGGTAACAATTTTGCAGCATATAAATAGCAAGATATTAAATATTTAATAAGGTAAACGGAACAATAAGCAGTTGTCAACATACTTTAAACATGTTCGAAAGCTCTAAAAGCTACAATATGATCAAATGCCTTTACTTACGTGAGATTTCGAAGATTAATCCACGGAATTTTCAGTTTTGTACTTCATTCAATGTGAAAGTAAATTCGTTGCAACTTCCTTCGTTCGCCATTCAAAATGAAGTTGTCGTTGGACGATAAGTCAGAGCGCATGCGCAATGAGTCGCTCTCCTATTGAATGGTCTTTTAACACTTTTGTTAACGTCGTTCACCCACTGAGGAACCAAAAGCACCTTGACGACACTTCCTAGCCTCCGTTGCACCCTGAGGCACCTTTTTTTCACCCTAGGGTGAAATTCTTTAACCCCGTGGATCTCCTGGTTTTAAGTGTACCGTGCTTTCTTTGGCCGAGGAGAATCAAGGCTTTTCCATTGTGACGACTGCTGTTTTGTTTCGGGATCGTATCCGTCAATCCACGACTAATCCCCAGTGAGGATCAGCTTTATGAGCCCCAGATCGTCGCTTGCACTTTGAAATCAATCAGATGATATTGCCAGTCGTTGGAATTGCTGATCCTCAGTAAGGAGACGCGGCACAAGCTTTGCAGACACTCGGCGCTTCTTCAAGTCCTTTTTCAAAATTTCATCACATGATCCAACGGAAATGTCACACTCCTGCGCAATTTCTCGGACTGTTAAACGATGATCAGACCCCACCAAGCGTGCACTTGCGCAATCTTGTCCTCATTACGAGAGGCGGATGGGCGTCCAGAACGGGGATCACTGTCCACTGATTTACGACCCTCCTTGAATCGCCAAAACTACGAGAAAACCCGAGCACGATTCATCGCCTCATCTCCAAATGTTCTTTTCATCATCTCGTAGGTTTCGGTGCCCGTTTTACCGTGCTTAAAGCAAAAATTGATACAGATTCGCTGCTCCGCGTTTTCACACATTTTCAATTTTCGACGAAGGCACGCAAACACTCCTCATAAAAGAAGTTACTGAACGGCGCGGCCCGCTGTACATACTTGCTGATTTTTGTGAGATGAGGTTAAATATCCCTGTGTATGATGCGCATAGCCCCACCACTAAAGGTTTTCCGGAATAAATAGAATACTTTCAGTCTCGATACTTTCTGAACAGCCCTCGTAAATAGATTTCACATCTATAAATATCTATATCTTCATCTTTATCTGATACAAAAGTGATACATGCTACCAAGTTTTACATTCCTTTAGTATAGTCACCTGCATTGTGTGAACACATTTGCAAAAATGTAGAAGCCAGAACTCTCTTCAGAACTGTTTTTAAGGAATTGTCAAAGTCACAAGTGCTTATGTCTTTGTTACTTAGAACTTAATTTCTAAGATGAAGGAACCATTTCGAGGCATCCTCTTCAGAACTATTCCAGAGGTCCTTCCGACAGCAAATCGTTCTATTCGAACTATCAGCACAGAACAGGCTATGCTACAGGGATCCCACTACTGCCACATCGTTGGAAAAGGCTGTACTCGTTGCTAGTGTGTACATTGAAGGACTCTTGGGGGCATGTATCACTTTCGTATTAGATTTAAATAAATAGTTGCCGCGATTAAAGTTCCAACACTCGTACGTTATTATAGTCGTTGGTTGCTACGACGTAGAAATGACTTATTAGAATTTCTGCAAATGCTTCTTAGAACAAACTGAGCGAGATGACTCATTTCTTAAATTTAGCAATAATCTTAGCGGAAAATGTCTGCAGTAAATAATAATAGTATTTTCATTTCTTATCTTGTTAAAAATCCGAAATGATGAGATGTTGTCCATTTATAAATTAATATAGTGAAACACCAATCAAGCAACATATCAGAAGTTTAGTAACCAATTTTTTCAACGCGGTTTCTTTTCTCATATGAGGCAGTGAGGATGTAAGTGGATAGCAAAGGGATGTAATTGGACATTTTCAAGTTTTGAGTACAACGCATTTAAAGATAACGTCATAGATAGGCTTTCATTGCATTTTTTGTCTAAATCATGCTGTACAGCAACACCTACCCGGGCTACTAGTAGGGGAATGTGGGGCAAAGTAAAATGGTTAAGATGACCGAGTTTTTTCAAAATGAGCAAATTGGAAATTTGTTTTGAAAATTGCATTACATACCGAAAGAACATTGTATTTTATTATAAAATCTGTGTTGAAACAGTATTTTTTTTTAAATTTTTGGCAGTAAATTTGAGTTTTTTAAAAAAAGTGGAAAATGTCCAATTTTTTTTTCATGGGACAAAGTGAAAAATGAAATGTTTTTCTAATGAAATAGTTTCTATTCGATTATAAAGCATATTTTTGATCAAAAGAATCGGCAAATAAAAGTTTGAATGAATAAATGAAAATATAATGAAAGAAATAAACAAATAATTAAATAAATAAATCAATTAATGTATGAAGGAAAAAAATGAGAGAGTAAAAAAAATGAATGAATGAGAAAATAAGTGAATGAATGAATAAAGATAAGGTAATTACTAAATGAAGAAATGCAAATTAATTAATTAATAATTTTAACCGTAAGTAATTTATGTTAAATGATTGAGCGAGTAAATGAATCAAACTATTTCCCCCATTCACTTTGCCCTAGATGCACTTGCCTAGTTGTACAATTTAATTAAAATACAAATAAGTTTAATATTAACTAAATTAATACTGCATTGAATATTAGGAGGCCTCAATCAATATTTAAAATGTTAATAACAAAGACTTTATCTTTTTATAGTAACACAAATAATTTTTGACTTGCAACAAAATATTACAAAATGAGTACCAATTTTTAAAATTGCCTATATTACCAAATGCTTTAATTTTCGGTGGTATTTTTTCCTTACTGGAATAGACTATGGTACTAGTGAAAACAATACCACATGGATGGAACTAAAAGCAGAGTAAATATTTCACCATTTCACTTTGCCCCGCTATTTCATTTTGTCTCATGTTCCCCTAGCATCTCTTGCCCCAAGACAGAAGAGTGGTTCACCTACCATTTGTACTAGTTATTTCCAAATTTTTAGTTTTGCCACTTACATCCCTTTGCTTCTCACTGCCTCATATATACTAGTAGTATTACACATTCTATTTCTGGACCAAAATGTCGGATACGTTAGCTTCCTTAACATAGAGGCCTTACTAGCACCAGGCGCTGATCCAGAGTGAGGGGGGTTATGACCTTCTTCGCTTCAGTGACCAACTACATCCTAAAGTTGAGTTTTAAGAACTAAAATTTCCAAAAATTAACTATGTATGTCCAAATCTAGGGCTGCGGAGTCGAAGTCGGGAGTCGAAGGTTTGAATTTTCAAGAAGCAGAGTTGGGGTCGGTCATTTTCCATCAAACTCCGCATTTCTGCCAGTGCTTGCGGAGTCAGAGTCAGACTCTATTTGGGGCAAAAAAGTCGGAGTCGGGAGTCGAAGGTTTATTACTCCAAAACTCGGAGTCGGTCATTTTCCTTCAAAGTCGGCAACTCTGCCACTGCTTAAGGACTCAGAGTCGGAGTCGGACTGATTTTGGGGTAAAAGAGTCGTAGTCGAAGGCTCTGAAGTTTCCGGAATCGGAGTTTGACATTCCCTCGACTCTGCAGCCCTGCAAAAATGACACTCTTAACCCTCTTTCGAAAATGACCCCTCTCCAAAACCAGAAGCGGGATACGCCCTTGAGTATCACTGTAATACCTCAATTAACTCAAGGAATCAATCAAGTGTTAGTTGGTGTATCCAAATTCGACGGAACAAAAGCCACCTAACTAAGCATGTTTTAGCGTCGTGAACGAACGTGGAAAGTATTTCGGGTTTTTTTTCGAACTTCGCATGCGATATTTTAGCCTCAAAGTTGTCATTTTAATTCGAAACGATTAACTGAAGCAAGACAAAAATAAATAAGGATCGTATTTAATGATCTTTCAGTGTACAATTTGAAGTGAGTAGGGCGTGGTCGAGTCGAGGAAACTTCTGTTTTCTGCAAACAAGCTGTTCGAATGCATTATTAATGTCACGTAATAACACATACAGGAATGATTTATGATTAAAATCATGTTGCGGGACAAAACGAAGCGTCAAAAATGATTTAGACATTTAAAATTGCTCAAAAAATCTACAGAACTTTCATTTTTCGTGTCGCTTTACTTTGAATTTTGGAACAGTGAAGAAAATGATTTATATATTCTGGAGTACACGTGAAAACTAAAGTATGGGATGAAGGCTATTTTATTTTTGTATAAGCAGTGAGAATACACCTTCCTCTGATGTAGAATGCCAAATGTCAAATTCTTACCAAATTCATAATGTAATGTAAC